>NC_056729.1:385443466-385548466 GCF_019279795.1 Protopterus annectens
AAGAGGAAAATAGCTTGATTCAGTAAAGTAATACACAGTGGACTGATTAATTATTAAAATAATGTAGGGTAGTGTGTACATAGTAACAGGTTTAATGGGTTAGTAGCTCAAAAAATAAACTAGCATAGGAAAGACAAAGCTTAGTGGGGTCAAGGAGAACGTCAAGGGGTGAGACAGAAACTTTAAGATTTGGAGAGACAAATTATAACAGATTGTATAGGTTACAGATGTGAGATGAGAGGAGATATTAGTTGGAGGGACATCAGTATGGAATAGGCTGAGAAATATATTGCTGTGGCTAAGGTGTGTGAAAGAGAAAATACCTGCAGCAGACAGTTTCTCTGATGACAGAGATATGCAATGTCAGTGTGCAAGAGGTAGTTCACTTGCCTTTGGTACAGAAAGGTGTAGGTTCTATTCCCTCACCAGGTAGATCACATGCTGACACTGCAGGACAGTATAAAGGTGATGCTACATTACTGAATGTGCTGTCCTTCAGATGAGATGTTAAACCAAGGTTCCCACCGCTCAAGTTGGCAGAATCGAAGGTGAATGGAAAAGATCCCACCACTCCTATCAAAAAGAGTAGGGAAGAGTTCCACAACACCCTGGGCAGATATCTTGTAATAGTATAAATACCCTTGGATCTACCCTGAAAGGAGGATATTAGCCTAGCAGGACTAATCTGGTCAAAAATGCATAAATACCTAAAATTAGTGTACTTGGCAGGTAGAGTTTTTGTTGTTTGCTAGATAGCTGTGAAGAATTTGTATAAATGCTGGGCTGTCTTCATTGCAAATTTTTAGGGGAACTACTCAATTACTCAAGTGATTGTTAGATTTCATAGTTACTGGTAGTTATTTATTTTTTTTTTACAAAAGCAGTCTGAAAGAGATGCAGCTATGAAGAAGTCCACATTTTGTTACATATTTATTGATTTTGTAGACAATATTATAGATAATCTTGTGTTATGTGAAGGTTAGATGATTTTCAGTTCTAGCCACTGTATCTTTTCTAATAGCTATGTCCTATGTAGCAGATAAGCTACAAATCTGGCTATTTTACAATTGATTTGTACAGGTTTATGGATCTGAGTTTTGTATAGGTGAACTAAAATTGCTGCTTTGCAGAGGACAGTAAGAAGTAGGAGACCTCTTGCTGTAGTGTTCTGCATACTTTGTTAAGTATGGTTTTGGTTTGTATAGCATCTTAAGCTTTTTTTGTTTGTTTTACTTATTGAGCAAGCTATGTGTTTACTAAAGTTTAGTTACTAGTCTGTAATAAGTAAGCAATAATGCCCATCAGAGTGTGTGCTACTGTGTAAATAATGCCTGCCCATGGATGTTCTGAGGACGGACACCACAGACCCTAGAGGACATTATTGCACTTAGAGAATGGACTGTCAGTAAATGTTTTACTTATTTATTTTATTGATATATTATTATTATTATTATCATTATTATTTATATTTTTGATGTTAAATAGTTCCACTGCCTAATGTTTCATACTTGATGTATATGTAAATGGTGATGGAGAAAGTATTTTACATCCAAAATATAAGATTTTGAAAAAATGTTGAGATATGCAAGTCATTTTTTTATTCCCTTAATCATCAAATTTGTGGTTTATTGGCAATCATTGGAGATTAAAGTCAATAAATAACAACATACATTTGAGTTTCAGACACCATTTCCTTCAGAAAAAAATCCTTCTATTGTAGCAACTTTCTAATTTTATGTTAGCAATGTTTAAAATCTGTTCCTATTTTTTAGCCTCTAAGCTCAAGAAATCTGGACAAATTACAAAATAACAGGGGAACAAAGGTCTAGTAACTTAGGAAGTTGCTAGAATAACAAGATTTGTGTTAGCATGCATTTAGTAAAGGATAAAAAGTATAAAACTCAAAAGTATGTCACCATTTAGTGACTTCAATCCTGTATGATTTGTCAGTAAACCACAAATTTAATGAGGAACAATCCAATAAATAGTAGGCAAAAATATGGACATTCTGTAAAAATCTGGGCAGTTGAGAGGTGTGGTCCCCCCTTTGTTTTGGGGTTTATCCAGATTTCTTGAGCAAAGAGGTCGAGAGGTACGCATACCTCTTAAAACTGCTGCCACTGGTCAGTTGCTCTCTCTCTCTCACACACACACACACACACACACACACACACACACACACACACACACACATATATACACTTCCGCTTTTATGCACACATACATTCACACACGGAGGCAGAAGCGTAAACATACACACACACACACACACAAATGCATGCACTCACATACACACAGGGGTCTACTCCTAAATTTCAAAGTTTAAAAATATTGACTTTCTTGTTTTAAAACTTTGAATTGTTTTAATGGAGATCACCATACAGTGCAGAATGGTATATTTACCATTTTCCTCACTGTAGTGTGACCTCGGAGTTGGTATATTTATTTAGCAGGGGGTGCAGGGGGGGCTTGCCCCCCCTGCAAAAATGTGCCAGTGGGGAGTCTTATTGGGGATCTGGAGAGAAAGGGAGAAACTAACCCCAGGCTGACTGTGATATCTGTGTGCTGTTAAGGGAAATTGTACTTTACTGAGTGCGTATTTGTTATCCTTCCCAATGTGGACAGTTGTGACCAAAGTGTTAGTGGTGAGGACTGAAGCTCCTTAATTACTGGGCCAGTGCATGGGCATCACATGTTAATTGTTTGGCAGTGGTGGGATACCCACACCACATATTCATTGGTTGGCAATTGGCCTGTAGTGGTGTGGATAGTGAATTCCTGTAGCTTGTGTACAGTGATCACTGAAGGTGTTTTTGTACTCTAAATCAGCCATACAGTGACTACTCAGTTCAGATCACAATTGTTTTATTTCTTTTGTTAGCTTAGTTAGTAATGGAGAGCAGGCAAGCATGTCATAAGAGGAGTATGGCAAGCTGTCAAGGAGCCAGTTGGCTGAGGTGTGCAGGGCTAAGGGACAGGTGCATGGAAACCTGACTAAGGCAGACATGATTGCAGCTTTGGTCACAACTGCATCAGACAACAGCAATCAGGAGGGTGATCAGACTGGCCATGGACATGTACTACACTCAGAGAATGGACAGCTCAACCTTTCTGCAGAGGACTTAAAATCCATCTGGTGCTAAAGAAACTTGGCATTTGGAAACAGATGCAGCAGAGAGACTGAGGCATCTACAGGCTGAGGAGAATGAGAAACTGCTATGCCTGAGAGCTGAGGAGAAGGAAAAGCAGAGGCAGTATGAAAAGGAGATGCTGACTCTTTGCTAGAGTCATGCAAGTAAGGGGGAAGGGAGTAACCGGACCCCAGAAGCACAAAAGGTCAGTAAATTTCTTCCCCAGTTTACAGAGGGGGATAATTTTGATAGTTTCATTCATATATTTGAGAGGGTATGTAAACAGTATGATGTTGACCAAAAGCTCTGGGTACAGTTCCTGACCCCCTTACTCCATGGTAAAGCTGTAACTGTGTTGTCTAAATTTTCTGATTGTAAATATTTTGATTATACTGCTGTTAAGAATTGTCTGTTAGAATTTTTTAAGCTAACACCTGAAACTTATAGGAAAAAGTTTCATGAGCATAGACGCAAGGCAGATGAATGTGTGTGTGAATATGTTGCTGAACTGAGCATTTATTTTCATAAGTGGGTGAGTGGATGTCAGGCCACCACTTTTGAAGGGTTGGCAGACATTTTGGTGAGGGAACAAGCCCTTGGCACTTTACCTGATGATATGAGGATGTGGTTAGCTGATAGACAATGCACTACTTCAGATGAGTTGGGGAAGAAGGGAGACCTATACCTAGCAAGCAGGGTATCCCTGCACAGGAAAGGGACCCCTGGTACTGATCATGTGTCTAAAGGAACCCATGGTGGGAAGCCCAGACTGCCCCAACCGAATCTACCAGTAGCAGGGGAAGCCACTAGTCCAGGTACCCATCCAGGAGCCAGGGTTAAATGTTTTAAATGCAACCAATGGGGCAATGTGGCATATAGATGTCCACAGAGGCAAGGTGGGGAAAAAAGGTAAGGGAGCCAGTAAGTGTAAAAGACAAAATGCCAATAGTAGGTTGTCTTGAGACTACAAGGGTACCAAACTACCACCAGAGGTTATATCCTAGTGTAGTGAATGGCAAAGAGGCCATTGCTAAGAGAGACACAACCTCTGACATAACCATTGTAAAGCCTGCAATGGTTACAGAGTAGCACTATTTGGCTGGCAGTCTACTCCAATCAGAGCTTTAGGAGAGACCCCATTCCAAATACCTTTGGCTAAGATTCACCTTGACTATGAGGGTGGAAAAGAAAACCAGCAAGTAGGTGTGTTTGACGATATCCCTCCAGATGTCCTGATAGGGAATGATTTTGACCATGCAGTACTATGTGCTCATGCAGTTACATGCAGTTAGGCTTGGAGACAAGCATGTGGGTCTGGTAGCCTGGGGGAGACCCAGTTAGATCGCATACTTGCAGCCAGGACTGGTGAGGTGGTTAATTCAGGGAGGGAGCTACTCTGTAGCAGTGAGACTGGAGGTGAACCATAGCTGCTTGTGGGTACTGATGTTCCCTTGGACAGAGTGACTGCAAAGGTAGAGGTGAGTAGTGATACCTAAGCTGACAGTGAGGCACCACTGTCAGAGGATGCCAGACTTCCTGTGGAAGGGGAGCTGGGAAGGGTTACAAAGAGAAAGTTGAGACAGGCTCAGTTCTCAGACCCTACATTACAAGGCCTGAGGCAGGTAGCTAGAGAGGCACCTGATTCTCAAGGGAAGGGGGAATCTGTACACTGGGAAAAAGAGTTACTGTATAGAGATTGGACCCCTGAGGGAGGGCTAGAAAGTGAGAGGATACAGCAGTTGGTAGTGCCTAGAGCCTACCATCTGGCATTTCTAGCCATAGCCTATGATATTCCCTTTGCAGGCCATATGAGCATAAAACATCCAAAGAGACATATTATGCAGAACTTTTATTGGCCTGAAATTTCCAGAGATGTAACAGGGTACTATAGGACCTGTGAGCAGTGTCAAAAGGTAGGCAAGGCAGGAGAAAGGTGATAGCTCCTTTGATGCCTTTGCCTGTGATTGAGGAGCCATTTCAGAGGATAGCTATGAATATTGTGGGGCCTCTGAGTACCCACAAGTTCCACAGAGAAAAAGTATATCCTATTGGTAGTAGACTATGCTGCAAGATACCCTGAGGCAGTGGCTTTGTCCTCCATTAAGGCAGAAAAGGTGGCAAATGCTTTGTTAGAGATTTTCAGCAGGGTAGGTTTCCCAAAAGAAATACCAACTGACAGAGGTGCCAGTTTCATGTTAGACCTGCTGGCTTGTCTGTGGCAGTACTGTGGGGTGAAGCACCTGAAGACCACCCTCTACCAACCCCAGACTAATGGTCTTGTTGAGAGGTTAAACTCTACAATCAAGTCCATTCTACAGGCATTTGCAAACCTGTTTAAGAGGGAGTGGGACAAATATTTGCCCCATCTGTTGTTTGCTTACAAAGAAGTTCCCCAGGAATCCACAGGTTTTTCACCCTTTGAGTTGCTGTATGGGCATAGGGTAAGGGGACCTCTAGATTTAATTCGAGATGAGTGGGAAGGTGAGTGTGATTCTCACAAGGAATCTGTTGTGGCATATGTCCTATACCTCAGGATAAGGCTCAGGGAACTCATGGGCTTGGCCTAGGAGAACCTAGCAGTAGCCCGACAACAGAAAAACATCTGTTATGACAGGAATGCTCGAGCTAGAGAGTATGCTGTAGGGCAGCAGGTAATGGTTCTCATTCCTGTCAGACATAACAAGCTTCAAGCAGCTTGGGATGGACCCTACAAGGTGGTAAGAAAGGTAAGTGATGTTAACTACATGGTAGAACTGCTACACAGGAGGCAGGGGCACACATTGTACCATGTTAACATAATGAAACCTTACCATGATAGGGAGGCCCTTGTGCTGAGTATTTGCAGTGGATTGCAAGAGGAGTCTGAGGGAGATCTGGTGACTGATCTCCTCAGTGAGGCTTGGACTGACGCCTCAGTGGAAGGGGTAGCAATGTCCCAGCAGCTATCTCCTACCAAGGTTCGAGAAATCTGAGCAGTGTTACAGGATTTTGGGGGCATATTCATTGGGAAACCAGGGTGCACCCACCTAGTGCAGCACCAGGTGGATACAGGACCCCAAAAGCCTATTAGGTAGGCCCCTTATGGGGTGCCTGAGAGAGTCAAACAGACTCTGAGGGAGGAGATACAGGAGAAGTTGGAACTAAGGGTAATTAAAGAGTCCAACAGCCCCTAGGCCTCTCCAGTGGTGCTGGTGTCAAATAAGGATGGCAGCACCAGGGTCTGTGTGGACTATAGGAAATTAAATAGTCACACAGAGTCAGATGCTTACCCCATTCCTAGGACAGATGAGGCCCTAGAGCAGCTGGGTGGGGTTAAGCATCTTACAACCATTGATCTTACCAAGGGATAAGGGCAGGTGCCCTTGACTCCCAGTGCTAAAGAGAAGTCAGCCTTTGTGACTCCTTTTGGCTTATATGAGTTCACAAAGGTGCCTTTTTGATGACAAATGCCCCAGCAACTTTCCAGAGGCTGGAAGATCATATCCTAGCAGGAGCAGGAGGGTTTTCCCTTGCTTACCTAGTTTATATTGTCATCTACAGCCATTCCTGGCAAGAGCACCTTCAACATGTCAGGGATGTGCTGGGCAGACTACAGAGGGCAGGTTTGACCATTAAGCCCAGCAAATGTCAGGTGGATATGGCAGAGGTCTCCTACCTGGGACATAGAGTGGGGAGTGGTAAGAGTAGGCCAGAACCTGCCAAAGTAGAGCTATTCAGGCATGGCCTGTACCTGTTACCAAAAAGCAGGTGAGGACATTTTTATGGACAGCAGAGTACTACAGAAAGTTCATCCACAGTTATAGTACTATAGCTGCTCCCCTCACAGACCTGACAAGGAAAAACAGGCCAGATCAGGTAGTATGGACCCCAACATGTGAGCAGTTATTCCAGAAGCTTAAAGAAGCTTTGGGAGGACCCCCCTGTGTTATCCAGTCCAGATTACAACAAATAATTTGTTGTGCAGGTGGATGCTTCAAACCATGGGTTAGGGGCTGTACTTAGCCAGATTTCTTCAGTGGGAGAAGAGCACCCAGTGGTTTATCTCAGTCATACACTTGAACCCAGGAAGGAATGCTATGCATCTGTATGAAAGGAATGTCTAGCCATAGTGTGGGTACTACAGAAACTTCAGCCTTATCTGTATTGAAGAAAATTCACTGTAATGACAGATCACAATCCCCTAACATGGTTAAACAGTGCCAGCCAGCAAAATGCCAAGTTGCTAAGATGCAGCCTAGGGTTGCAAGTATATGATATGTCAGTGCACCACCACAGTGGGAGTAGCAATGCCAATGCAGATGGGCTCTCAAGACAGGGAATGGGGTAAGGTATACTCAGACCTAATCCTGTCAAGCAACATTTCACAAGGGATACTTCAAAAACTAGCTTGAGTTCTCGGGGGGGAGGGGGGAATGTGAAGATATGTGAAGACTGACAGCGTAGCTAGCTAGAATTTTGTGGATACAATTCTGTCATTTGTGAATATTAATATAAGCCACAAGCTTGTTATCTTAAATGGAAGAAAATTGTGTTAAATGATGAATGTCAAAAATGTAACAACAGTGCACTCTGCTGGAAGAAAGCTGATAAGTCAAGTCTTGTATGACTGCTTGATCTCAAACTCGGAGCCGTGGTGACTGAACTAGCAGATTATTTCTGTTGTTTTGAGACCAGAGTTAATTGCTAGATTTTACATATATAATGTCTTTAATTACTGTGGTTTCCTGACCAGGTGCAAGCTTACTAAGAAATGTTAATGTAGAGTTTCTGTTAGCCTGGGAAACCAGAGAATTGTTAAGAATGATGTAATCTAAAATGAGTCAGCAGGATGTATAATCAATTTAAAGAACTGTCTCAGAGACAGAGGGAGAGAGAGCATTTTGGATTTTGTCTAAAGCTGACAACAACTCACTAGTACTTTGATTTGCTCTATATGTAAGTTTATTTAGAACTGTGATTGCTGTTAGATATAGATAGAAAATGGTAAGTTTAGTCTAGCTGTTTTCTGTATTGATGTCAGAATTATTCTACTGTATTATTTTAAGCAGTATTGTCTTGTTTTTATTATTTATTGTTCAATATTTTTAAACCTTCCAACTATGACTGTTTTGTGTAGAGATGATTTAAGCTCTAGAGTACATTGCATGTATACAGTGATACTGGCCAAGCCACTCCAATAGCTTTAGACCTAGGTCACACTTACTATTTGGATAATAATATTGCACAGTAATAATTGGACACTCTTTGATAAGGGTCTTTTTAGTAGCTGATATTAGTGGTTGGTGGCAGTCATTTTTACCTTATAGTCTGGCAGAGAAGGGGGCATAGCTGGAGAACCTGTGTCAGCCTTCCCCAGGAGTGTCTGTGTATTTGTATATAACTCATATCTCAAAGTGTGTCTGTCAGCTACTTGGGCAGGGACACGAAGCACTGGTTGGACAGAGAGGGTGCTGGAGATTTTATCTTGACCACAAGGCTGAGATCTGGAGCCTATAGCTGTGCCAGTGGGGAGTCTTATTGGGGATCTGGAGAGAAAGGGAGAAACCAGCCCCAGACTGACTGTGATGTCTGTGTGCTCTTAAGGGAAATTGTACTTTACTGTGTGTGTGTATTTGTTATCCTTCCCAGTGTGGATGCCCCTCACTGGTGTTAGTGGTGAGGATTGAGGCTCCATGATTACTGGCCCAGTGCACTGGCGTCACAACTTGTAAAATAATGGTTTGCACCTGAACAGTTTTGTAGTGATGTGGGTAGGGAAAGAATGAGTTTTATTTTTTGATGTTAAAGTATTTTTCAGTATTGTAAAGGGTGTGTTGTTTGCCTGCTTGCATTTGAATGTTTTTGTTTTACCTGCAGAGATGGTAGTGGAGCTAATACACAAGCTAGTACACAAGAAAAGAGTTGAACATAGTCATGTAGATGCCATTGCTACATATATAAACCAGAAGTGGACCCTGAATAAATCTCTGTGGGATTTTTGCTGCTATAAATTTAAAACAGGTATATATATATATATATATATATATATATATATATATATATATATATATATATATATTTGCAAACACACACACACACACACACACACACACACACACACACACACACACACACACACACACACACACACACACACACATACACATAGGTTCATAGGTTCATAGGTTCATACTAGGCTATCTGCCCTAGGGCATTTATAAGCCTAGCCAGAGTGTGTGTGGCTTTCACCACCCCTTAGGATGAGAATACTATACCCATTAGTTTGCTGTGCCTCTGTCCAGCAGTGATACAGAGATGATTCCCGGGGTAAACCTATGATCTCCCATCCACTCGTCAAGATTTCTCTTGAACAGAGTCAGTGAGGGGCTCTGCCTCACATGGACTGGGATTCTGTTCCATAGTGTAGGGAGTCTCTGGGTGATGAATCTGTCCCTCCAGCACGCCCTATTTATATCCGTGTTGAGGTTTAAGTCTCTTGCTCTTGTGGCTCTGGTGGATTTGGATTTTTGAGGTGGAGCATGTCCATTAATTCCGGGTTGGACATGGCCTTGTATGTCAGGCACAGATCACCTCTGAGCAGATGGTATGCGACTGAATAGAGCTGGAGTTTCTTCAGTCGGGCATCGTATGACATATGTTTGAGCCCCTTTATCCTTTTGGTGAGGAACTTTTGGGGTCTTTCCAACTGCTGCAGGTGTCGGGTAAGGTACATTCAATGGGGCATTGTACTCAATCATTGGTCTGATAAGTGAAGAGTACAGGGGTACAATGACCTCTCCTGATCTGGATGTGAATCCCTTCATGATTAGGTGGGCAATGTAGAAGGTCTTCCTAACCACTTTGGCAATGTGAGTGTCAAAAGAGAGGTTACTGTCAACTTGGGTCCCCAGGTCTCTGATAACTTCTTCCGTGTTTAATGGATTACCACCTATGTGGTAATTAGGGGTTACCTTGTTTTTCCCAAAGGGTATGACTATACATTTTTTGGCATTTAGCTTAAGGCCATGGCTCTGGCACCAGTTATCCATTTCTATGAGACCTTTCTGGAACATGTCTGTGTCTGATGGAGTGTCAATTATGGTGCCCAGTTTGCAGTCATCTGCAAATTTTGTCAGCCACAATCCCCCTATGTTTGCCTGCACTTCAGAAAAATAAATGCCGAACAAGAGGGGGCCCAGGACTGAGCCCTGTGGGACACCGCTCGTGACCGGCTTAGAGTCTGACATGGCACCAGCAACTCTAACCCTGTGTGTTCTGTCCTTGAGCCAGTTTGCAACCCATCTTGTGACATATGGGTTTACATCTAAGCTGGTGAGCTTTTCTATGATGCCCGCGTGGGGTATTGTGTCGAACGCTTTTGCTAGGTCAAGGTAGGCTGTATGAACTGCCTTACCCTCATCAATGGCCTTAGTGACTGTTTTGAAAAAGTCGACCAAGTTCACACATACATACACATACACACACACACACACACACACACACACACACACACACACACACACACATGTTGCCATCTTACTGCTTGTGACCTACTGCTTAAGTTCATAACTGCTCAATAATAAGATTGTTTACTAATTTTCATAGAGAATAAACTTTCATGAAGGAGTTACTGCGATAGTGAATCAAGAGCTTTAGATAAGAAATATAAATGCTGCTAAATTTCCTCAATTTATACATGATTGCTGTTATACAATTAAAAGAAGTTAAGATTTACATTTTGTTTAAGTCATCTGATTGTTAATTATGCCCCGTTTTTGCTGCTAAGTGATCACATGGCAGGGAAAGAGTGACTTATCATAAGTGCAGGTTTTTGTTTTAATCAGGCAGCTGATCAGTTATTCATTATTTCCCAGGCACTATTATACTAGTTATAGCAATGCTTGGAAAGATATTTTGAAGATGGCTTATTTTCCTCCAGAGTTCTTTTAAATAAGCTTCAATTATGGTTTGAAGTCATGGTGAGACAAAGTATAGACCCATCATCTTGAATTGTGCTTTGCTATTATATGGTCCAGTGGGCTCACAGAATAATAACACCTCTCCTGGAAAACTCAGTAGTGACCATAATTGGATGATTTATTGGTTTTACATCCTTCACTGTATAATGTGTCTTAATTTATTCAGTCATAGACTGAGTCTTCATACCTTCTGGATTGTACACTGCACAATACAAAGGTATGCTCCTCAAGTAAAGTGTCCAATAACTCTGATACTGAAATGTTTCAGTCACCAAACATATTCTGTATTAAACCATGGAAATTAAGCTTTATTATGAGACATTTTCAAGGAATAGTCATAACAGACCAAATATCTTGTTATGAAATAATTAAGTATAACAACTGCAGTTAAAAAATTGTCTATGTTCTCACATTGTAAACATAAACATCCTCATTCATGAACAAATAATACTGATACGCTGGGCTTGTCTGAGTTATTTGTGTGACATTGTCATCTACACAGCTGATGCTCTTTTCATTTTTTCATGTCTTTTCCATGTTTTCTGAAACTTATTTTAACTTTGTTTTCTATTATTGAGAATTAAAATGATGGTGCTTGGCAGCTATCAAAAGAATGAGGATTGGTTTGGATAAACATTACTTTACAAAATAAAACAAACACTGATAAGTGGAAGTTTCTGTTTCTTCTTTTAGTATTAGTACTGCATAGCTGTAGTTGTTAGGTCTTAATGGTGGTCATATAAAATGCACGCATTTTCTCAGGAATGCAAGTGTACAGACTAGTAATGTCATGAGTATTCCAGTCTCTAAAGTGTATTTCAGCAAATGTTTTCCAACTGCTAAAAAACAGCTCTTTCATGCCTTTGAACATTTCAGAAAAAGCATACACCATTAGATTAACACAAAACTGCAGCATCTTTGACTCCAAGGAAATAATTTCTTATATAAAGTTTTGAAATACAGATGTAATATCCTTCACAATGCCTCTTATCATTTGACCATTTCCATCTAAATGAAAATGAGCAACATTAACACCCCACACCTCCCTTACAGTCAAAGCAGCCTTATGCATGCTGCTGTCTCCTTATTTGAAACACACCTTCTTAGATCATCTCTCACACTCACGTCTGCAGCTTCTTGATGGTCACAGAAGCTAGCCCTTGTTTCGCACTCATTGCTGCTTGGTGGCAATGGATTTCTGCATTCATATCAGAGAGACACACACAGACACAGATGCAAATAGATAGACACACAAGCATGCTGATGCATGCACACATACAGACACACACACACACACACACACACACACACACACACACACACACACTCAGAATTGTGTGTGTGTGTGTGTGTGTGTGTGTGTGTGTGTGTGTGTGTGTGTGTGTGTGTGTGTGTGTGTGTGTGTGTGGAGAGTGTTCTCATCCCATATGAATCTACTATGTAGTCATCCCAATCACACAAAGTGCGCTTGAGCTACAATCATTTGTTAAGCAGATAAGTTAATTATTGCTTATTAGTAAAGTTATACTATGAAACTATGTTGCAGAAAAAAGCGAACTACAATAAGAAAATGGATTTCTTTCAATTAGCTAGTTACTCACTTAAAAATGTAATGTGTATGATATATTAGGTACATGACCAACAATGATTTTATTTGCTGGAATTCTTGTTTAAATAGAAATGCTTGTATTTTTATCCTATGAAAAAAGATGATTTAGCCATCACCTTCACTTCTTCTAATATGTTTTCTGTTTCTCACTTAAGCTTTCTGAGATTATAATGATCCATGTTTTGGTCCTGTTTGGCATAAAAAAATCTTTTGTTGAATGATTGCTTTTATCACTATACTCTGTACTTTAATCTCATGCCAGTCTTTGTAGAGAATTAGTGAAGAGAACATGCAAATATGCCAGACACAATAAGTATAGCCAGCAAAAGTAATAACACACTAGCATACCAATAGGAAGTTCTTTGAAACATTGGTAGCAATCTGGAAGTGTATTTAAACTTTGATGTACATCAAGGGAAACTTTATAATTATATGAAAGGAAAAAAAAAACAATGGCCTTCAGTATTTACTTGCATCCTGCATTTTACTGAATAATTTGATTGCTTATGGTTCCTATTGTAATTTGACTAATTTACTCTCAGAAAATGTCATGCAGTTCATTTCTTCAGCTTTTCCAGTACTTGACTTGTACCAGAGCAAAGCTGACCCTCTTAAATTAACTCTGCAATCCACTAGGCTGTAATAAATGTTGACTATCTGCTATATTACTGTGTTACAGTGTGCATCTGCCCTGACCCTGCATACTCTAGCTGTTCACCACTTGCAGAGATGAAATCAGTCTTGAATACATTGTTTAGTTTGAGATGTTACCCTTTATAAAGTGCATGGCTTTTGTTCTGAGCTCTTGTCTGATTCTGTTCCTGGGGTGTTTCTTTCTTGGTACCTACCTATTATTATGTATTTTATTTTACATTTGTTGACCGGGCTTGTCTAACTGGATATATGTCCATTTTCAGTAGAGGCCCGGGGAGAAAAGCTCCAAGCATGAACAGTGACAAAGTTAACAATATATAAAAAGACATGTAAAATCACAATACAGAGGCAGCATTGGTCAGTAGAAAAATAATAATAATAAAATTATAAACTCTAAAAATTATACTAAAAATTATACTAAAAAATTATGCTAAACACAATAGTAGGTATGAGCAAAACCCAATTAAGAGAGAAAAGCCCTTATATTTTATCCTCTTACTATGAAGAAAAGAGTAGTAACTAGATTTGGGGGCAAAGGTTAGAGGAGTAGGGAAAGGGGTAAGAGCAGGAAGGGGAAAAAGATATCAGTCTGGGTTAGCACATGGACAAAGCCAATGAATGTTAAGATGTTCTTTAAGATGTTTTTTAAATAGAGAAGCAGAAGCAAGGGTTGATAATTCAAAAGGAAGCTGATTCCAGTTTTTACCTGCTGTTTTGAGAAAAGTGAATCACCAGCTTTGCTGTTAGATTTAAACGAGGAAACTAGGAGCTTATTAGCAAAGCGTAGTGTAGCTAGATTTGTATATGGTGTAATCAGATTAGTGAGGATAGGGGTGTTGTTGGGATGGTATAGGATATTTTGAGTGATAAGTAATTGTTGATAGAGTATATGGTTCTGCAGTTCTAGCCATTCAAGTTGTTTGAGGTTGAGGCAGTGGTGAGTTTTAAAGGTAGAGCATGTGATGAATCTAGCTATGCTATTATAACAGGTGGAAAGTTTGGAGAGGTTGTTTTTAGATAGGTTAGTATATATAGCAGAGGCATAGAAAAGGGTAGAAATGAGGTGGGTCTGGGCAATAGTTTTAGTTCCAATGACCTCTCAAACCTCCTCTTCTTTTTGATATTTTAGTATGTGCACAGACTCCATTATCACCACCACCACATGCCCATGTTGAATGATGAGATACTGCTTGAAATCCTTCCACTCCTAGGTGATAGTGTTTTAAAAGGGTTAGTCTGTTAGGCAATGAAATATCCCGCCACTTACATTTAGTTGGGGACATGTGGCTGGCATGAAATTCTGCTGTAGAGATATATATGGCTATTGCAGTTTTGCTGCTTGCTGACAGAAACATGCAGTCACATGCTTACAGATTCAGTAACCATGTTCATGGAGGCAGGGAAAGTGATGTGTGTTGTACTTGATATACAGTACTGCTTACGTAACTACAACATGTAGAAGTGTGCTATAGCATGTAGGAAGTCCTTCATGCTGCTGTCGTCTCACTTATGCTCCAGCATGAGTTTTAGGCAACATTCCTTAGACACTTCAAAGGGGCTAATGGTCCACACAGACCATTAACTATTATATACTGCATTTTACTACCACTGACATGCCCACTGGGCATCCTGCTACTGATGTCTGGTAGCGGGCACAGAGAATTAAGGTTGTGAGCTGTGGTACAGGGTTTGATTCCCTCAGGCCTTATTTGCATACTGTGTGACCTCCAGCAAGTCACTTAACTAGACATTGCTATTGGGTCACCCCTGATAAAGGTTTTTATGTCAAATGGCCCTACCTGGTTAGCAAATGGTTTTATGATGATGGTGATTATTATTATTATTATTATTATTATTATTATTATTATTATTATTATTATTATAATTACTATTATTATTGTTGTTATTATCAATATTATTATTATCGTTGTTATTATTACCATACTCTTTGATGTCTATTGCCATGGACATTATTTCCTCCTGTGCACTTGGTTATTGAAGCAGTGGGCATGGTGCTGCATGATTTTCTGTGCCACACTGAATTTGAGACAGGTATATGTCCTTGTAGCTCAGTTACATTTAAGCCACGTGTCCCCAAACCATATGTACCCAAAGGTAAATGTCTCAATGTCTAACAGCCTGAACCCATTTTAAAATGGCCCTGATAACTATTACTGGATCCTGAATTAGCTCCCGTGCAAACAGCACATTGGGCAACAAGTGCCCTTCAGCACTCATTGTTTCCGTAGCAGATACATGTTTTATGCGATTGGGTTGCTAGCCCAAGACCCTGCCCTCCTCAGGGGGTGCAGCACACACTTTTACACACACACACACACACACACACACACACACACACACACACACACACACACACACACACACACACACCTAGGGCCAATTTAGAGTGTCCAATCCACCTACAGCATGTCTTTCGAATGTGGGAGGAAACTGAAGGACCCGGAGAAAACGCACACGAATGCAGGGAAGTCATGCAGACTCCACACAGAAGGCAACCCAGCTGAGAATTGAACCAGAAAACCTCTTGCTGTGAGGCAACAACACTAATCTCTATACCACTGTACCATCCTCTGATAACTATTAGTCTCATAAATTATTTTCATGTTCAAACGATTGTTATAAAACTTCATTTCTTTTTTCAAAGGACTGTTTTAATTCCATTCCAAATACTACACATCTGCAGCCATCCTCTTTGTCCTTATGTTCATATTGTCCTGTCTTACTCTACTCAAGTTTGTTTGCCATTCATTTTTAGACCCTATAATGTATTCAGCCACCTTCTCAAAGAAACCTTTGGAGTTGCAAGTTGCCAAGTTTTTCAAGGCACTTATCTATATTGTGCAGCAGTGCATTATTTATAGCTGTTTATTTATGTTGCATAGTTTGGTGGGCTTCCCTGTACCATATTTTCCAATATTTATGGTAACTCCACATATCAGCCACAGATCTATAACTTTTGGAATACATTAACTCTGTTTTTATCTCTCACCAGCTTAGTGGATTTACAATACTTTATAGCATTTTGGGTTCTCTGGTTCATGTATTACTATCATCACTCTAGTCATGTAACACTCATTAGGAGTCTGTTAGTGGAATGGAGCTGCCGCTCTGCATCCCCATTTTAGACTTCCCTGTCAGATGTGTGAGGCCTGACAGACTAAGCCCCAGTACTTCAAAAATGAACTGCAATTTAAAATGGAAAACAGTGAATTCTGAAACTCGTTGTTAAAAACTTTCAGTTGGTTTTCAGAGGAGCTTTACTCTTGCATCTCCTCAGCAAGGGGGGGGCTGTACCCCTATACCCCAGAGTAGGTATACTTTCCTTAATTCATATTGTAGTTCTGATATTCTGAGGGTCACAGTGACAGTCACTGGATTTTTGGCAGGCAGCCCTGTTGTTCTATATCTTTTTATATGAACACGGCCTTCTTTATTGCTGTACTGTCCGGCGATTCCTAGCTCCCTAGTTTCTTGCTTTTATGACTTGTTTCATGGGGTTTCATTCAGTATCAACAACAAATAATCTACATAAGTTTCAGTTGCATCAATGTATATGCAGTATTTTTGCCCTGCAGTCATCTAACTTGTATTAGTATTCCTTTTTAACTAGGTTGTTTGGTCTGCAATTTGATACAGACCTCTTGTTGAAGGGTTTGCTACAAAACCATGTCTTAGTAGTTAGCGCTCTGGTATTTTTTTCTTTCTTTCTCTCTTCTATGCATTTGTTATAGTGGTTATTTTTTGGTCCGAACAAACAGATGGTTGATTCCTCTGAATATATTTATAAGACATGTTAAATTTAAGTTCTGTTTTACTTTTTCTTTTTGTTATATTGCACTGTTCTTGTGTTTAGAAAATAGATTAATTTGACTTCATAGTAAATGAAGATCTGAAGTCATCTGCTTAAACAGGAGTAAACATCTGTTCCTTCCCACATATATCCCCTGAATTGTTTGGCCCTGACAACATGTTTGTTTACTCAAGCTGTTGTTAATTGCTTTCTGACTATAAGTCTCTGTTCACTTTTTTGAGTTGTTAGACTGTCCTATTCCTCTTCCTAGGTAACAGATTGATTTCGAAGTAAATATAACTTTGGTACCCACCCCAAGATTACCTGAAAATAGGTTCATAGGTATGTACTAGGCTAGCTGCCTTTGTGGGCGATTTTAAGCCAAACCAGTTTCCCTTTTTGTGCTCAAAATAACCTTTCCCATTTAGTTATAGATTGGCCTTACCATTCTCATGGTCAATAACTGTATATTACCCCTAATGAGAATAACTTAGGACCATACTATAGATAAATTGAGGGGACCATGCATGGGATAAAGCATTGGGAGCTACCTCTGCCCACTAGTAGTACAGGGAGAAGTCCTGGGGTAAATTTTCTGTTTCCCATCCATAGATCTAGATTGTGCCTGATTAAGTACAGGGATGAACTTTGTTTTATGTGGATGGGGAGTCTATTCCATAGCAGTAGTGTCCTCTGCAAGATACACTTGTCCCTCCAAACCATTCTGCTAATGTTGCAGAAGAGGTTTAGATCCCCCAGACATTTGACTTGCTGATGTGCAGTAAATACATCAGTAATGGATCAGGGGATGCCTTGTACACAGGTCACCTCCTAGTAGTCTGTAGTATACTGAGTATAGTAACAGGACTTTGAGTCAGCCCATGTAGAACATGCTGTTTAGGCCTTATATCCTTTCAGTAAGGTATCTCTGCAGGTGTTCCAGTTGTTGCATATCTGTAGGCAGATACTTGCCAAATGAAGCATTATATTCAAAGACTGGCCTAATTAGGGCTGAGTAAAGGGGGACAATGACATCAATAGATCTAGATAAAAATGTCTTTGTTTAGAAGTTGGGCAAAATAGTAGTACATTCTTACAATAATAGACACATGTTGGTCAAAAGTTAGATCACTGTCCACATGAGTTCCCAAATCCCAAACAAACTGGGTCAAGTCTTAGGACTGTATTGTCAATGCAGTAGTTTCTTCAGGTAGATAACTTACCAAAGGATACAATAATTTATTTTTTGGCATTTAGTTTCAGTCCATGATTTTAGCACCAGTTATATTCTTGCAGGGTGGCCAAGTCATCTGAGGATTCGATGACTGCTCATTGCTTGCAGTCATCTGCAAACTTAGTCAGCCAGATTCCTTTCATATTGGCTTTTATTTCAGAAAAGAGGATGGTAGATAGGATAGATTCCAATAGTTCTTTTAAATGGCATTCCTCCTGTTTCCCAAACCTCTCTGTTACAACATTTTCTCCCTTGAAAGACTATCACAAAGGAGTATTTAGACCTTTATTCTCAATGCACTTGTGTCCTGCTCTGGATGTGCTAAGGCCTGTTTTCTCACGTTGAAGCCCTTTAATTCCTTATTCTTGACTGTCTGTCTAATCTCATTCATTGTACATTACTTTTATAAAGTACCACTTCCTTCATGCTGACTCCTATACCACTTCTCCTTCTAAGGCTGCTCTTCCTTAGTCTCTTTTTCTTTTCTCAATTGCTCTGATCCTTGTCGTCTTGCATTATAGCTTTCATTTCTTCTCTTCTAACATCACCTTAACTTTCTACATTCACTTAATCTTTCCATCAACCACATCTGTGCCCCAAAGCATGATCCTTTTCTTTTCCTTTGTCTCCTCATAGTACTGTTGGCTTGCAGGGTAATCTGCTTACTCTGAGCTGTTTGGGTCAGTCATTTTTTATAGATTTGACCTCATCAGACTTACACTGATTGAGGACGAGTGTAACTGATATATCGATGGTGCATACCAGAAAGTATGACAGAGTACTTAGCAGGTCAGAATGAGGGTGGGTCCACAGAAGAGGTACATGATGTGCTATGGCAGAGGCAAAACATGGCCTCGTAATGCCCCATGGCATTCAACTTGAAGGTGGGACCCCAACATAGGCACATAACTACAGAGGTGGGGACATTTGCTCACAGCATATAGAAAGATGCCTAGAGTGATCCTGGAACCAGCACTGGGATTTAGGATTGTAATCTACCTTTTCACAATATGATGGTGATTCACCTATTAGCCCGACCTTCAACACTATTGACCATAGGAGAAAGAGTGGGCCAACTGAGTGACTGAGGAGGAGAAATGGCCAATGGAGGGGGGGGGGGGGCTAAAGGATAAAACAAAAGTTTTGACTCTATCCCACCTAAATTTATCAAGATAGTTGCCTTCTGCCAAGCTATGCCTTTTACATTACTGGTAAGTTGGAAAATAATGTTTCTCAACACAAACAAGCAGCAACAGGCCTATTGTTATGTTTAACAATATGGCAAACAAATACTACAGTGCCTTGCTTACGAACAGCTATTCGAATTTCTAGAACACATGGTGTTATAAAACGTTTTGCCTGTCAGCACAGTCCACATATAAGTGTTAGATTACATTTGTGGGTAGTTGAGTACTGAGTGTTGCCATCCCTGTTAATGAACCTATATGAGGCATCCAATATCATCAATGTCTTTTGCATAGGATGTCCATCCTGGCAATGAATTTAAAAAAATCTCTAAACTGTTTGAGAAATCGAAAATTAACTCTAGTATCTAAATGATTATTGCTGTGAGTTCTCTGCAGAAAAAGGTGTTTCCCAATGACCAGTACTGAAACTACAATTCTTCAATACCTATTTTTTTCCGAGCTCATTACAGTTATCCTGCTGCTGTCCCATATTCAAGCAACACATCCACTGCATAAATCTGAGCCACACACTGATGAGAAATAGGAGCTTCAAACTGATTTCATTAATCTTGAAAACTAGACTCATCACACCCACCTGTTACTGAACTCAAGTAAAATCAAATCTGTTCATTCATATACATTCTGTTTTGTTGTAATTACATCACTTCATGTATTCCCCTGTCATGAAAATCCATACAGGCAAGCAAAGTCAGATAGAATCCTCTAATTCCTCGGGGTAACTATGGACAATTTCATACTCAAGGAAGAATAGGTTACTTTATTGCTAAACAAATCTAACTAAAGATTGTGGAGTTTGCGCAGGATCAAGAAATATCTTATACTATCCATATAATTGTGCTTAGCACCTCCATACTATTTTCAAAACTATTTATGGTAGCATCCTGTGCAGTAGTCTGTCTCTAGGGAACATAAATAAACTGGAATAAGTTTGCAGCATGTGACAGATCTGAATGGTATCTGCTCCCAAGAATTTTAGACTAACTAGAGAAGCTGATAAAATGATCTGGAATTTGGAATGGGATGGGGAGCCATAATGCAAAACCCCAAAGACGGCATAAGTGAAGACTTTCAAGACTCTAGAGACTATTAAAGTAGTAGTCTCAGTTACAACAAATATAACTAAGGCCTGAAGTTTTGTGAGACCAAACAACATGCATTTTTTAAAGGGAATCAAGGAAAACCTAACTTAACCCCTTGTCAGTAATTTTATAGGTTCATAGGTAGGTACTAGACTATTGGCCCAAGGGCCTACGTAAGCCTAGCCAACAAGGTTCCCTGGCTTACGCCACCCAAGAAAGTTATTTTCCTGTGCCATTGTCAAGCACACACAAAGAAGTGATCCCCTGGGTGTATTTCCTATTTCCCATCCACTCATCAAGATTTTTCTTGAAGAGTGCTAATGAAGAACTTTGCTTGACATAGATGGGTAGCCTGTTCCAGAGTATGGGAAGATTCTGGGACAGGAATTTATCCCTCCAGCATGCCCTGTTTATTGTGGTGACAAGGTTTATAAATAAAATATTAGCATGAGGACATGTCCCTGATGGACGAAGAAAGACTATGGTGCTGACAGTTCACAGGGGAGAGGGGCACACATCAGACCCCAGCAACATTAGGATTCATGTTGAAAAAGCCCTCTTGCAACCTCCCCCCCACACTTATATATACAGTATTTTGTATACATTTATGAAGAAAGCCATAATGGAACTTATCCAAAACTGGCACACATGACCTATATCATTTAGCCATGAAGCAGTGTGGTTTGTCAATGAAACAGATTGCCTTTTGAATCTGATGGCATTCTTTGAAGAGGTATAGGAGCTCTTCGTGAAGAACTGAGAGTGAAAGCTGCCTATTAGGGTTGTTAAGGCATTCTCACTGTTCTGCATAAAGGAATGAATGAAAAACTAAATACATTAAATACCAAGATATACCTAATTAATTTGGTAAAACACAGCTGAAACACTGGAATGCAATACATCTGGTGGGGATTGCCTGTCTATCCCTATTGGAGTTGCTAATAATGACATGCGGAGCTATTTTGTTTCCTCCACTTATTTTTTGACTGCTCTTCTCAAAAATAAATGTGGAAATGTGCTTCGGATAATGAAATATGCTAATAACTACAGATTTGGCAATATAATTACTTCAGTAAATGAAGCTTGAAATTCTCCAGGATGATTTGCAGAAAAATGCACATTTGGTATATTAGCAGTGACAATGATTTTAGGGTCAAATGTAGCATTTTGAAATGTTTGTCTAAAGGGACACACATTTAGATTGCAAATAAATGGTGAGCTCCCTATTGAAATGTCAGCACTCATAACACCAAGTGCCAACAAACTGAAAAAAAGACTGAAAATCTAGGAGAAGAGCAAATCTCAAACATCACTCTTCCTTTCAAATTATTTATTGCAGAGGGGGAAAACCCCTATGGCCCCTGATGTGGGGGCTAACTTTATATACCAACTCCGAGATTGCCATACCTCAGAAAAAAGGGAATACTCTAGGAAATGGCCATCTCAGACTTAGTATATGTAAGGTCATTTTTTTGGCCATTTACTCTCTATGTTGTGAGAGGGCGGCCACGGTGGTGCAGTGGTTAGCATTGTCATCTCACAGCAAGAGGTTCTCTGGTTTGGCTCTATATTATAACATCAAAATCTACAAAGATCGAATGTTATAATATCAAACCCTAAAGACCGAAATTTGCAAACATCGAACCGTCAGAATAGCAATTTTTTTCCCAGGTAAAAAAATCGCTATTCTGAGAAACATACACACAACACAAACACACACAAAAAACATCAGTCCACACACATACACTTAAAACCCTACACCTAAACCTAAACTAAACTTTACATACGCTACTAGCTAGCCACTTACCTTAACCTAACCCTAAGGTCCGTCACTATCGCACACTCACCTCACCTGTGCCCTAACCCTAACTCACCTAACCTGCCCCTAACCCTAATCTTCACACAACTGCACACTTACCTGACCCACGCCCTAACCCTAACTCACCTAACCCGCCCCTAACCTACACACAATCGCACACTTACCTGACCCGCACCCTAACCCTAATGTCCACACAACCGCACACTTACCTGACCCGCTCCCTAACCCTAACTCACCTAACCCGCCCCCTATCCCTAATCTACACACAATCACACACTTAACTGAACCTGACCCATAATGTTCCAACATATCAAATGCTGAAAACAGCGAAGCCACAGCAACGGCCCACCAAATTCTTTCCCTGGGAAAGAATTTGGTGTCCTGCACCTTCGCTGTTTTCAGCATTCGACAAAACTGGTTCAATATTATAACATTCGAACTTTATAAAATTCGATGTTATAATATAGACCCCTCTGGTTCGATCCTCAGCTGGGGTGCCTTCTGTGTGGAGTCTGCATGTCCTCCTTTTGGTCGCATGTGTTTCCTCTGGGTGCTCCAGTTTCCTCCCCATCCCAAAGACATGCTGTAGGTGGATTGGACACTCTAAATTGGCCCTAGGCATGAGTGCGTGTGTGTGTGTGCCTTCTGTGGAAGGTTGGGTGCCGGGCTGGTAACTTGATACTGAAAACTCCATTGCCAATCATGATTGGACAGGTGATCCACTGTGGTGACCCCTAACTGGGAAAAGCCAGAAGAAGACTCTATGTTTTGGGACTCACTGTACCAGATCAAGACATTTCAAATGGCTACCTAAATGGCTATATTATAAAAATGACACCGTTATGAAAGCTCTAGAGATAATTATAAACAAAAACTTAAATCTTAACCAGTGTTTATCTACTAAATCCAGAAAATTATATTGTGCAGTTCATCTAATTCTAGAGGGAATGTCCAATCGCTACAAGGCAATCACTGTAAAACTACAGGGATTAAAGGACTCTTCAGAAAAGCTTCATGAATTATCATTGCATAGTGTTTCTCTCAGATTACTTAGAGGTGACATCTGGCTTGGCTGTAAGACAATATGTGATGGCAGTTCTATTTAAAAGGCTATGATTAGAATACACCAGTGGGAGAGATAACACCAGACTAAGAAACCATTTTATAAAAATAAATGTAAATAGCAGAAAAATAACACATACATTGTAAAACATCTTTTAAGGTTCCACGCTTTCTCGTAATTAGAACAAGTCATTTATTAACCTTCTTCAAAAATAATATTGATACATATATGGAGAGAAGAAAATATCAGGTGTACTGAAACCAGTAGGACCTAGTCTTAGCAACTAAACCTTTGAATCAATGAAATCAATAGTATCCAGGTAGGTTTATCTGCTACTTCATCAGTGAGGAAGCTTCTGAACTTTTGCTGAAAGGTTTCTGGATTCCCCAGCAAACATAAATGAAGATATAACCACAAATCATTTCCTGTTCCACGAATACAATCAAAGCAGGTGGTAGACTTAGTGGTACTCTGAGTTGTGTTATACCCAAATTTAAAACAAATGACAAAGCATTGCCATAACAGTGGCCTGGCAAACTACTGGACACCAGGAATTAGTTTCATGTCAGCAGACAGGCGAAGCCCATTTTTATCAAGCCAGACCTCTGTAAAAAGCCAGGCTATTGACATCCAACAAGTCAAACATGATGACAGACTTGTGTAGCAACATGGTGTTTACGAGCATGGCTTTAGGCAGGAGCAGCAGAACACAAATCCTAGCGATCATTGTTGTCAGCTTAGCTTCCTTGCTCGTGTACAAAGGCATTTACTTATTTATTTGTTTGTTTGTTTGTTTCAAGTTGATAATCAGGTTCTATTTTTAGTGACATACAGGCTCTTTGAACAAAGACAAACATTTACAATGCTGAGTTAATACCATTTGAAACACACTCATCACAGAATGCTGTTTCTATACAGTGCAGTCCTGGTACAATACTGAATAATAGTCAGTCAAATTAAATACATTAAGTTGTATCATAGTGCATAGAAACAATTAAATACACTAACTTGTAACACAATGAGCAATGGTCAGTTTACTAAGAATGCAAAGTATGAGCAAAACAATGTAGTGCATAAAACGAGTAGGAGTATAACAGTTTTCTTGAAAACATAAAAATGATATGTGTGCCCAATAATGTGAGAGTATTAGATGCAGGACTGATATGTGTGCCCAATAATGTGAGAGTATTAGATGCAGGACTGATACGCGTGCCCAATAATGTGAGTATTAGATGCAGGACTGATATGCGTGCCCAATAATGTGAGAGTATTAGATGCAGGACTGATACATGTGCCCAATAATGTGAGAGTATTAGATGCAGGACTGATACATGTGCCCAATAATGTGAGAGTATGAGATGCAGGACTGATACATGTGCCCAATAATGTGAGAGTATGAGATGCAGGACTGATACATGTGCCCAATAATGTGAGAGTATTAGATGCAGGACTGATACGCGTGCCCAATAATGTGAGAGTATTAGATGCAGGACTGATACATGTGCCCAATAATGTGAGAGTATGAGATGCAGGACTGATACATGTGCCCAATAATGTGAGAGTATTAGATGCAGGACTGATACATGTGCCCAATAATGTGAGAGTATGAGATGCAGAACTGATACATGTGCCCAATAATGTGAGAGTATGAGATGCAGGACTGATACATGTGCACAATAATGTGAGAGTATTAGACGCAGGATTGATACATGTGCCCAATAATGTGAGAGGTTTAGATGCAGGACTGATACGTGTGCCCAATAATATGAGAGTATTAGATGCAGGACTGATACGCGTGCCCAATAATGTGAGAGTATTACATGCAGGACTGATACATGTGCCCAATAATATGAGAGTATTAGATGCAGGACTAACACATGTGCCCAATAATGTGAGAGTATTAGATGCAGGACTGATACGTGTGCCCAATAATGTGAGAGTATTAGATGCAGGAATGATTGCACTTAGAGACTAGAGGGTGACTGTAATGTTAAGAGATGTTAGCCAGAAAAAGTACATTTGTTAGATTCAACTAGATGTAACTTGAGATTCTGTTTGAGTAAATGCAGTGTGTCTAATGGCTTTATATCCTCAGGAATGTCATTCCAGTAAGCAGGGACCGTTTTAATGTAATCTCTTTTTGTGCTCTAAAGCTTATAGAGTGGTCTAATGAGCTGAAGTTGCTCTGTACTCCTTAAAGTGTAGACTTGATCTCTCTCAATTAGTGTTGTTTTTAATGGTGAACATTAGTTATCAATGTGTAGTTTGTAAGTTAAAAAATTTAGCAAAACTGCAGCTCTGGCTTGCACTTGGAGCCAGTTATATCATGTTATGGTAGTACAGTGATGTTCTCATAGGCTGACCAGGTGAATGAATCAAAGAATTTTGTTCTCTTAGGTATGTAATAAAGACGAGATATCTGCATGATAATGCAGTAATGGGGAGAGCATATTCTAGCCAAGGTAAAAGTATGCTGATAGTAATGGCTTTTCTGGCTTCAAGTATAAAAATATTAGTACTTTATCACAAACCTTACTCTGAGGAAAATCTTTACTAACAATGTTCTCAGTGTGTGGTGTAAAGGTCAGCCTAGTATCTAGATACATTCCTAACTATTTCTGAGTTGTGCCAGCCAAAGGTTGTCCAAAGGGGGTCGGTGATACTCAGGATGTTAAAATACCTGAGGTGCACTGGGGTACCAAACATCATTGTGCTGATTTTTGAGGTGTTAATGACCAATGTGTCAGAGGTTAGTCAATTACAAAGAAGTGAGAATTCTAACTACAAATCTTTTGAAATGGTGTTAATGTCCTTACCTGCCCTTTGATGAATACGTTATCTGCATATAATATGCAGGTTAAATGAGGAGGTCCCATGGCAAGTCATTGATTACATGTCAAGGGACCTTATTCTTGATGTTGACACTTGTTATCATGCATTGTCATACTTGGGGGACACTGATTTCCCTAACAGGAATTAACATGGTGCACTCAGGTTATACACCACCAGGACATTTACTTCTCTCAGCTAATGCCCATTAAGAATACACCATCACCTGAACAGCACATGACTCAGTAGTAAGCTTTCTAAATTACAGTTTAAGGATCTAGGGTTCAGTGCTGACTTTTAGTCACTGTCTGTACAGAATGTGCATATTCTTGCTATGTTCATAGGTTCATAGGTTCGTACTAGGCTATCTGCCCTAGGGCATTTATAAGCCTAGCCAAAGTGTGTGTGGCTTTCACCACCCCTTAGGATGAGAATACTACTCCCATTTAGGGTTTAGTTTGCTGTGCCTCTGTCTAGTAGTGACACAGAGATGACCCCCGGGGTAAACCTATGATCTCCCATCCACTCGTCAAGATTTCTCTTGAATAGAGTTAGTGAGGGGCTCTGCCTAACATGCATTGGGATTCTGTTCCAGAGTGTAGAGAGCCTCTGGGTTATGAATCTGTCCCTTCAGCACGTCCTATTTATTTCTGTGTTGAGGTTTAAGTCTCTTGCTCTCGTGGCTCTGATGGATTTGGATTTTCTGAGATGGAGCATGTCCATTAATTCCGGATTGAGCATGGCCTTGTACGTCAGGCACAGGTCACCTCTGAGTAGGCAGTATGCGACCGAATAGAGCTGGAGTTTTTTCAGTCGGGCAGCATATGACATATGTTTAAGACCCTTTATCCTCTTGGTGAGGAACTTTTGGGGTCTTTCCAACTGCTGCAGGTGTCGGGTAAGATACATCCCAAATGGGGCATTGTACTCAATCATTGGCCTGATAAGAGAAGAGTACAGGGGCACAATGACCTCTCTTGATCTAGATGTGAAACCCTTCATGATAAGGTGGGCAATATAGAAGGTCTTCCTAACCACTTTGGCAGTGTGAGTGTCAAATGAGAGGTTACTGTCAACCTGGGTCCCTAGGTCCCTGATTACCTCTTCCATACTTAATGGATTACCACCTATGTGGTAATTTGTGGGTACCTTGTTTTTCCCAAAGGGTATGACTATACATTTTTTGGCGTTCAGCTTAAGGCCATGGCTTTGGCACCAATTATCTGTTTCTATGAGGCCTCTCCGAAGGATGTTTGTGTCCGCTGGAGTATCAATTATGGTGCCCAGTTTGCAGTCATCTGCGAACTTTGTCAGCCACAATCCTCCTATGTTTGCCTGTACCTCGGAAAAATAAATGCCGAACAAGAGGGGTCCCAGGACTGAGCCCTGTGGGACACCACTTGTGACTGGCTTGGAGTCTGACATAGCTCCAGCAACTCTGACCCTGTGGGTTCTGTCCTTGAGCCAGTTTGCAACCTATCTCGTGACATATGGGTTTACATTTAAGCTGGTGAGTTTGTCTATGATGCCTGAGTGGGGTATTGTGTCAAAGGCTTTTGCAAGGTCAAGGTAGGCTGTGTGAACTGCCTTACCCTCATCAATGGCCTTAGTGACTGTTTCAAAAAAGTCAACCAAGTTCAAAAGGCAGGATCTGCCCTTGACAAAGCCAAATTGGGTAGGATCCAATGTCTGTAGGTCCCCAATGTCTTTGTTTATGAGTTCCATAATGATCCTCTCCATAGCTTTGCAGACCAGGCTCGTCAAGCTTATGGGGCGGTAATTTCCAGGGTCCGTAGAAGCACCAATCCATGTCTGCATGGATTTTGTGTGGCCAGTTTTCCTCCCAAACATATGGGGGTTGACTGGCTGCAATAAATTGTACATATTTATATGTGCAATATTTATTCTTGCCTTTGTTGTCCTGACCATGATTGAAAAGAGTCCATGCACCAGCTACTCTGTTAGCAACTGATAAACTAATAACATCTGCAGCATGTAATAACAGATGGTAGAAATCAGGGAACAATAACACAATTGAGATTAACACCAGGGTATCTGCCATTAATAAGTTAAATGCTGAGTTTAAGCAGTATCATCCATGTAAACATACAACAACCAGTTTCAGTCCAGTATAGTGATGCAAATGAAATCTCTGTAACAAAAATTGGGGATAAGCAGTGTTATCTATACATGGGTATAGTAACCACTTTCAATCCAGAATAGTGATGCAGATAAAAGCAGAATCCAATCAATGACTAGAAGCAAAAACTTCCAAGAAACTTAATTTTGAAGATAGTAATAATGCCAAATTGCCAGAAGAGATTGTGTGTTTCTAAAGTATACCATTTAAAAAATGAATAACTATAAAGCCCAGGGTGCTTCAGGTGTTGAAAGACAAAAATCTTATATCACTATGTAGCAAAGGAATAGACACTCTTATAGCAATATGTAACAAAGCAAGAGATGCAACACAACTGTGCAGATGTCCCTTAAATAAAAAAAAAAAATTCAGCCATGCAATCAGCCAAATAGTACAGAGGCAAAACTAAGATGATACGTCAGAGATTATCTGTACAGTATGGGACAGCTATGTTGGTGTGTACATGTGTGTGCATGTGTGTGTGTGTGTGTGTGTGTGTGTGTGTGTGTGTGTGTGTGTGTGTGTGTGTGTGTGTGTGTGTGTGTGTGTGTGTGTGTGTGTGTGTTTGAACATATGCATGTGTGTGGCAGAGTGAATGCAATGGGATTCCTATATGTGATGCATGGGCTGCCAGTGTTTACTACTGCAGGAAAGTGTTGATTTGCACTCACAGTAGTTACAGGTGTTTCAGACACATGCAAATTAACCAGTAATGAAGTCTTTCCTCATTGAGGTTAACGTGGACTCTGAATCATAGTTTTCTACATTATGGAAACAGTAAGTTTTGGCCACAGTTCTTGTCTCAGGTGGTGGAGTTCATTCTGAATCCCTGGGGATGCTGTCTATGTCTGCAGACATGAGGGAAATTGTTTATTGAGGCAAACTCAATTCATGAAATAAAAATCTGTGCCTTTCACAGTCCTGAAAACCTGTATATTGTTTATGTGTCTTGTCCCTTTCTCAGGCTTAACTAAATACTCTGTAGTCTATTTGTGCCCCCATAAATTAGGACAACTATACTTGTCATTATTGTATTGAACTCTTTCATTGCTCCCTTTTAAAAGAGAGTGCCTCATGTTTTCCTCTAGGTTTTTTAATTAATTGTCATTCACCAGTCTGCACCCACTGTCATGTTTTCAGTTTTTTATGTAAGCCATATTAATACTGTACATGTTATCTAATAAGCATATTACTGTGTATGAGCTATCTATACAAAGATATATTGTGCTCACTTGGAAGTATGTTTTGCAACATTATCACTGGATCTTTTTAATTCTTAGGCTGATTTTCCATACTTATTTCTGTTTCTGTTATATTGTTATATAGTTGTTATTCTATTTTATTTTTATGTTTTATGAATCTCTTAGCCACACAACAATACAATCCCCTTCATTAGTCTATATGAAGCTTGCTATCACTAGCTGATATTTTCCAGATCAGTGTATTTCTGTTTACAATGATTATCTCTGGAAATTTAACATTTTCCTATGTAGGTCTACTCAATTGTTACAGCTGCAAGTAGATAAATAAATAATATAGAGGGGAAAACAATGCTACAGGAATTATCACTGCTGCCTTACACTGCTCTTCAGTCCACATTCTCCTACAGCATAAAGATATGCTGCATGTAAACTAGTAATCCACCAAATGTTTGTGTATGTGTGTGTGTGTGTGTGTGTGTGTGTGTGTGTGTGTGTGTGTGTGTGTGTGTGTGTGTGTGTGTGTGTGTGTGTATGTGTGTGTGTGTGTGTATGTGTGTGTATTTTATGGATCAAACACATGATTTCTTTTTCCCCCTGTATGTGTGTCACAAGTACATTGATAATAAAGTGTTGCCATTTATTGATTGCAGTGGGTTTCCAAAAGCCACAGTGATTGTGCTGTGAATACAGGACACAAAGGTAAGATTTTCATAATTCACAAAAATAGCACAGATAGCAATGGAAAACTGAAGTGTTGACACTGAATTTGCTTCAAGTCTTTCCTATGCTTTTCAAGTACTACCTAACTGCATGTTATGCACATCTGTATTATATAAAACAGAATCTGCCAGTAGCAGGGGAAGCCACTAGTCCAGGTACACATCCAGGAGCTAGGGTGAAATGATTTTAATGCAACCAGTGGGGCCATGTAGCATACAGATGTCCAAGGAGGCAAGGTGGGGAACCAAAGGTGGGGGAGCCAGTAATTGGGAAAGACAAAATGCCAACAGTAGATTGTCTTGGGACAACAAGGGTCCCAAACTACCACCAGAGATTATATCTTATTGTAGTGAATGGCAAAAAGGCCATTGCTAAGAGAGACACAGCCTCTGATATAACCATTGTAAAGCCTGCAATGGTTACAGAGGAGCACTACTTGCCTGGGCAGTCTACTCCAGTCAGGGCTTTAGGAGGGATCCCATTCCAGATAACTTTGGCTAGGGTTCACCTTGACTGGGAGGGTGGAAAAGGAAGCCAGCAAGTAGGTGTGTTTGAGGATATACCTGCAGATGTCCTGATAGGGAATGATTTTGATAGTGCAGTACCCTGTGCTTGTGCAGTTACACTCAGTCAGACATGGAGACAATGGTGTAAGTCTGGTAGCCTGGGAGAGACCCAGACAGACTGCATACTTGCAGCCAGGACTGGTGAGGTGGTTACTTCAGGAAGGGAGTTACTTTGTAGCAATGAGACTGAATGTGAGCCACTGCTGCTTGTGGGTACTGATATTCCCTTGGACAGGGTAACGGCAAAGGTAGAGGTGAGTAGTAGTACCCAGGCTGACAGTGAGGCAACACTGTCAGAGAATGCCAGACCTCCAGTGGAAGGAGAGCTGGAAAGGGTTACAATAAGAGAGTTGAGACAGGATCAGCTCTCAGACCCTACATTGCAAGACCTGAGGCAGGTAGCTAGGGAGGCACCTGATTCTCAAGGGAAGGGGGAATCTGTATACTGGGGCAAAGGGTTACTATACAGAGAGTAGACCCCTGAGAGAGGGCTAGAAGTTGAGAGAGTACAGCAGCTGGCAGTGCCTAGAGCCTACCACCTGGCATGTCTAGCCATAGCCCATGATATTCCCTTTGCAGGTCACATGGACATAAAACATACAAAGAGATGTATTATGCAAAACATCTATTGGACTGGAATTTCCAGAGATGTAACAGGGTACTGCAGGACCTGTGAGCAGTGCCAAAAGGAAGGCAAGGCAAGAGACAAGGTGAAAGCTCATTTGATGCCTTTGCCTGTGATTGATGAGCCATTTCAGAGGGTAGCTATGGATATTGTGGGCCCTTTGAGTACCCCAAGTTCCACAGGGAAAACATATATCCTAGTGATAGTGGACTATGCTACACGATACCCTGAGGCAGTGGCTCTATCTTCTATTGAGGCAGAGAAGGTGGCAAATGCTTTGTTAGAGATTTTCAGCAGGGTGGGTTTCACAAAATAAATACTGACTGACCAACATGCCAGTTTCATGTCAGACCTGTTGACTTGTCTGTGGAAGTCCTGTGGGGTGAAGCACATGAAGACCACCCCCTACCATCCCCAGACTAATGGTCTTGTTGAGAGGTTAAACTCTACAATCAAGTCCATGCTACAGGCATTTGCCGATCAGTTTAAGAGGGAGAGGGACAAATATTTGCCCCATCTGTTGTTTGCTTACAGAGAGGTTCTCCAGGAATCCACAGGTTTTTCACCCTTTGAGTTTCTGTATGGGTATAGGGTGAGGGGACCTCTAGATTTAATTTGAGATGAGTGGGAAGGTGAGTGTGAGTTGCACAAGGAGTATGTTGTGGCATACGTCCTAAACCTCAGAACAAGGCTCACGGAACTCATGGGCTTTGCCCAGGAGAACCTTGCAGAAGCCCAACAACAGAAAAAGGAGTGGTATGACAGGAATGCTCGAGCTAGAGAGTATGCTGTGGGGCAGCAGGTAATGGTTCTCATTCCTGTCAGACAGAACAAGCTGCAAGCAGTTTGGGAGGGACCCTACAAGGTGGTAAGAAAGGTAAGTGATGTTAACTACATGGTGGAAGTGCTAGGCAGACAGCAGGGGCAGAGATTGTACCATGTTAACATGATGAAACCTTACCAGGATAGGGATGCCCTTGTACTGAGCATTTGCAGTGGATTGCAGGAGGAGTCTGAGGGAGATCTGGGGGCTGATCTCCTCAGTGAGGCTTGGGCTGACACCTTGATAGAAGGAGTAGCAATGTCCCAGCAGCTATCTCCTACCCAGGTTCATGAAATCCGAGCAGTGTTGCAGGAATTTGGGGACATGTTCACTGGGAAACCAGGGTGCATCCACCTGGTGCAGCACCTGGTGCAGCACCAGGTGGATACAGGACCCCAAAGGCCTATTAGGCAGGCCCCTTATAGGGTGCCTGAGGGAGTCAAACAGACTCTGGGGAAAGAGGTACAGGAGATGTTGGAACTAGGGGTGATTCAAGAGTCCAACAGTCCCTGGGCCTCGCCAGTGGTGCTGGTGCCAAAAAAGGATGGCAGCACCAGGTTCTGTGTTGATTTCAGGAAATTAAATAGTCACACAGAGTCGGATGCTTACCCCATGCCTAGGACAGATGAGGTCCTAGAGCAGCTGGGTGGGGCTAAGTATGTTACAACCATTGATCTTATCAAGGGATACTGGCAGGTGCCCTTGATTCCCAGTGCTAGAGAGGTCAGACCTTGTGACTCCTTTTAGCTTGTATGAGTTCACAAAGATGCTCTTTGGGATGAAGAATGATGCAGTGACTTTCCAGAGGCTGGTGGATAATATCCTAGCAGGAGCAGGAGGGTTTGCCCTTGCTTACCTAGATGATATTGCCATCTACAGCCATTCCTGGCCAGAGCACCTTCAGCATGTATGGGAGGTGCTGGGCAGACTACAGAGGGCAGGGTTGACCATTAAGCCGAGCAAATGTCAGGTGGGTATGGCAGAGGTCTCCTACCTAGGGCATAGAGTGGGGAATGGTAAGATAAGGCCAGAACTTGCCAAGGTGGAAGCTATTCAGGCATGGCTTGCACCTGTTACCAAAAAGCAGGTGAGGGTATTCTTAGGGTAGCAGGGTACCACAGAAAGTTCATCCCCAGTTATAGTACCATAGCTGCTCCCCTCACATACCTGACAAGGAAGAACAGACCAGATAAGGTAATGTGGACCCCAGCATGTGAGCAGGCATTTCAGAAGCTTAAAGAAGCTTTGGGAGGACCCCCTGTGTTAGCCAGTCCAGATTACAGCAAAGAATTTGTTGTGCAGGTGGATGCTTTGAACCATGGAGTGGGGCTGTACTTAGCCAGATTTCTTCAGAGGGAGAAAAGCACCCAGTGGTTTATCTCAGTCATAGGCTCCAACCCAGGGAGGAATGCTATCTAGCTGTAGAAAATGAATGTCTAGCGATAGTGTGGGCATTGCAAAAACTGCAGCCTTATCTGCATGGAAGAAAATTCACTGTAATGACATATCACAACCCTCTAACATGGTTAAACAGAGCCAGTCAACAAAATGCCAAGTTGCTAAGATGGAGCCTGGGGTTGCAAGCATATGATATGTCAGTGCAGCACTGCAGTGGTATTAGCAATGCCAGTGCAGATGGGCTTTCACGACAGGGAATGGGGTAAGGTACCCTCAGCTAGACCTAACCCTCTCAAGCGGCGTTTATCAAGGGTCACTTGAAAAACTATCTTGAGTTCTTCAGGGGGGAAGAGATGTGAAGACTGGGGGAAGATGGATGAAGGCTGCCAGCCTAGTCAAATAGAATTTGATACATAATTCTATCATTTGCAACTATAAATGTAAAATACAGGCTTGTGTTCTTAAATGAAAGAAAACACTGTAAAATGTGAACTTGAAGATTGCTGCGACATTGCCATCTGCTGTAAGGAAAACTAAGCCAAGCATTTCAAATGTTCTTTGAAGTTAAAATTATCTAAATAGTGGTGGCGAAGAGGCTGGCTGAACACATTCTTTCTATTGTCTTAACTTAAGGAATAATTGCTAGAGTGTACATGTGAAATGTCTTTTATTGTTGTAGTTTCCTGAGCAGGTGTTAGATTGCTAAATAATGTGGTTTGTTTGCCTGGGAACTCCAGACTAACTCAAAATGATGGAATGTGCATACTGGGAAAACCCAAGTGTCAAAATGATATAATCTGGGAGGGCCTAGCAAAGATGTTTGTTAGTGAGTTTAAAAACTATTGTTCAGTGAGAGACTGTGAGCATTTTGATCTTGATATCCCACTTATCAGAACTCTGCCTGTTGTCTTATGTAAGTAGTGTCTTAGAAGTATGTTTTCTTGTAGTAATAGCTAGGAACTTAGAAGAAAGTTAGACAAGTGCTTTTCTGTTATATCAGAGCTTTCCTACTGTATTGTTTTAAGTTTCTGTGTGATCTCTGAACTCTTAGATATCACTGTGGTGTAGTAGTATTGTCTTGTATTTTAATTTTTTATTATTAAGTATTTTAAAACCTTTTACCTGTGGTTGGTTTGTGTAGAGATAAGTAAGCTCTAGAGTACATTGCATATTTATAGAGTTTATTGTAATAAGGCCTTCCAATAAGCCTTGACTGATTAGTCATATTACCAATTGGATAATAATATTGCACAGTAATAATTGGACACCCTTTTAAGGGCCTTTGGGTAGCTGATAAGGATTAGCTGGTCGTGGCAGAAATTACTACCGTATAGTCTGGGTAAAGGGGCACAGCTGGAGAATCTGTGTCAGCCTTTTCCAGGAGTGTCAAGGACACAAAGCACTGGTGGGACAGAGAGGGTACTGGAGGTTAGCTTGCCAGCTGGGCTGAGATCTGGACCTTATAGCTGTGCCAGTGGGGAGTCTTATTGGGGACCTGGAGAGCAAGGGAGCAACCAGCCCCAGACTGACTGTGATCTCTGTGTGCACTTAAGGGAAATTGTACTTTACTGTGTGCATTTGTTATCCTTTCCTCTTATATGAGACGCCTTCCCTGGTGTTAGTGGTGAGGACTGACACTCCTTGATTGCTGGGCCAGGGCACAGTCGTCACAGACCACAAAATTATTTTCCACTCCTTTATCATTGGCTCTTGTTAGTAAGCATAAATCTATCATTTTGTGAAGGGACTTCCCTTAAAGTATTTAAATTCATTTGCCTTTCCTTTATATTCAATAGATCCAGAATCTTGAGATCCCATGGATAACAATGGGTGCAACCAGTTAGCTTCAAATAAAAACTCACTCAAAATTGCTGAACTATGATTGCAGCTAAGCTGGTTATAGATTGTATGTCCTCAGCGATCATTGTTTTGCATTAATTTTTGATTATTACTGTGTATACTTTCTATTAGAAGTCTGTGATATTAAATAACCTGAAAACACTTCCTGTCATTATGAAGTGAAAAACAAAAGGAAAACCAGAGGGCCGTGATAATCTCGCCATTTAGAAATGGAGTAGAATTGGATTATAACACTAAGAGCTGATAATATGCCTGGCATAAATAAGATGGTCTCTATAAAACCAGTACTGAAATGTAAACAGCTGTTTTTTAAATAGATGTTAGCAACACCATAGTATTTAGAAGTGTTTATTAGATCATTCTATTGTTTTAGATTTATTGTAATTAATTGTATTCTCTGGATGGCTGCCTGTTGGCATATGATTTTGATTGTTAGTTTAAATATACTGTAGTATCGTATGCTTTTTATCACACTGACGAAGGATTTCATCTGAAAGCTTTGTTTGTTGTTTTAAATAAAAGTTTGGACATAACTCAGCCATTTTTCTTGTTTTTTGATTGTCATTATGAAGTCCCAGCATGCTTTAGCATCATCCTTAGCTAACCTACTAATACTTGATCTTCTAAAGAAACATAACAACTTCCTCATGTTTACTGACAACTTTTTCTTTTAAGACATACTGGCTTTCACCAGTGACAAATTTATTTCTCAAAATCTGATGCTAGTCTGTTCAGCCCACTCATGGTCAGCAAACAGCATTACAGTTAACACTATATGGCCTCAGTTCCACAACATCACTTCTGCATATGCTGAGATAGTAAAGAAATCCCTGTCTAAGTTTCCCAGGCCTACTAGACATCCTACTAAATTACCTTCACCAAGTAGCAAAAGTTCCAACACCACAACCACTGTTACTAGGAATAAACTGTACTGCAGTCCTGTACCTCTAAGGTCTCACAAGCCTACAGCATATCTCAGAAATTTTTTAGTCATTACTGACTCCATTGAAAGACATATATACACAACAGTCTCTAGACTGCCAAAAGATAAAGTGAAATGTAACTGCTTCTTTTCTGCTAGGATTAGGGATGCACCACCGCAGATGCAAGTATGACCTTCTAGTTACCCATGTAATGATGGAAAGTCTTAGGCATACACCCCAGGGGAGATATAGAGAGACACTGTTGAGTTATCTGCTCATATTCTCAAAGAAGACAAGGTCCTGACATTGAACATTTTACCTTCATCTACTAAGCCTACATTCAAGGAGAAGGTAAGTGGCTTCAATAATTTGCAGTGAATTAGTGTCATTCTTGGAGGATCCAGTATGTGTCTGCATGGGATGAAATGATCAGCAGATGCTAGCCCCTTTTTGCCAGGGATGGCATATATCTTTCAGTGCTCATCTTTTGCATACTGACTAAAACACTTGATATCCCCATAGTACCATTTTAGGTAGTGTTCACCTGATAGACATGTCAACATAGCAAATTCTAATCTGGATAATATCAGTATAGCACTATCAAATGCCAGGAGCCTAAATAACAAAAATCTCTATATCTGAGGTTTTCCTTACCCTTGAAGATATCAACATGTGTACCATTAAAGAAACCTGGCCCCAGTGTTGTGATAGCACTCAGTTTTGGTCCAGAACTGCTGGTTAAGTGTTCATGAGACATAGTTTGCCTTGAAGATCCTGGAAGCCTGAAATGTGAAAGCCCATTTGGTACTAATTTTTAAATGATAACTGGAAGAATCATCTGGAATACAGAACTGCTATTTTGGGCCTGGTTCAGACCTACAGGCTTTAACGTTTAAAGATAAACTATTCCTGGAGAAGCTATGGGGAACTGTGGCATTGTTGATGAAAAGAAACCACAGGCACTGTTTTGTTTGTTTCAAGCTAAATGGGCTACATTATGATTTTCTTGTAACACTATAAAAAATAAACCTGAATTTTATACAAGTGCTGCCTCCAATTTCTCCTTTGATTTTACAGTGGTGAAAAATCTTTACCATTTGACAGAAACTTGCCATTTTCAGATTCTTTTGGTCGACTTGTTTTCTACAGAACTGCACCTCCCATGTTACTAGCATGATCAACCATGGAGGAATTACTACAAAAACTTGTGGAGTTGCAGGTAGAGACTGACCAAAAACTGATACAACCATAGCAATGACCAGTTGTGCTGGCCAGTGTATTTGCCAACCTCAAGACGCTGCCTCCTAACAAAAAAGAAATAAATAAATAAATAAAACTAACTGGGGAGGGTGACCTGGAGGCTTTTGAGTGCAATGCAAATGCAATGCAGTCCAAAGGTAATGGGGACTGAGTGGATTGAGCCAAAATCCTGTCATCCTTTCATAAAGGAGAGGCAATGAGGCCATCTATGGAAATGGAGTTGACTGCTTACATGGACTATGACAGACTAAAGAAAGAACTTTTGGTCAGGGCTGGTATGACCTCTGAAGTACAAGTGATCAAATTTTATAACTAGACTTGTAATGCAGATAAACTGGTAATGACACAAATGCATGATTTTTTGTATATTTAGAAGTTTTGTCAAGAATGTGATAGCAACACGAAAAGTGAAAACTTCAGAACTTCTCACAGTAGACAAGTTTAAAAGAATCATGTCTAGTAATATAAGGAAATAGGTAATGCAAAGTGATCCTAAGTACTTTTGATTCACTGACACAAAAGCAGGACATCACTTTGCAACCTTGGTTCAAGAACAGACTCGAGCCATTGACATGCTCACCTGGAGGGATAAGATGAAGCAACCGATGGTCAGATTTCCTTTCTTAGTGGACGGGTTTGTTAAACCATCCCCAGTGGCCGTGTGACCTCTGGTGGACTGCAGGAGCCTCACGGGTCTTTCACAGAACATGTACATGGACATGTCATGTATGAACATGGGGGTAACAATGTCTCTCTGACATCATTGCATTAGCCAGTCCCTAAGGTACGGACTTTGATTGGCAGCCATAAGAATGATGGTTCCTGACTCCACATATGCAACTCCCTGATGGATTCTCCACTCACTGGGATTACAAATGAGTTTCCTTCATAAATAAAAATCCTAGTTCCTAGCTCAGCCTTCATTTCACAGACAATTCACCTAAATCTCTTCTAATTTCTGTGGTTACCAAAAGACATGACTTTAGTTTCTGTCATAAGCAGGACTTTAATTTTCAGTAGAAAATACACTGCAGTAAAAAACATGCAACAATATACAATATACAAAAAACATTGAAAGGAATATTAAGCAAGACATTTGCCTTTCCCATACATCATTCTATGGTAGAGTCTGAGTGAGCTTTTTCAGCAAAGCCTTAAAATACTTTTTTCCCTTAAATAAAACTCTTAGTTTCAAGCTCCTCCTTCAGTACACCAATAATTAACATTAATTAGTAATACTTGTGACTCTCCAGGTGACACAGTTTTGGTTTGTCTCCTAAGCAGCACTTTTAATATTCAATAGAAAACTGCAGTAAAATACACAACAATGCATAAACTACAAGAAAATGATATAATGAATGCAAATGTGCCTTTTCCATACAGCAGTCTATTGGAGAATGCTTTTAAATGAGTTTACTCTACTCTGCTACAATCAGTAGCATCTTTCTTCTCCCAGGAATCTGTGCCTGGGATTAGCAGGAGTGTTAATGACTTAGAATATATCCAAGAGTGGATGGATGTCAACTGCATGAAGCTAAGTACCTGAAAGAGGGGAGTACCATGGCTATACATGTTACCTTAAGTGACTTATCTTCCCAGTATTGTCTCCAAATTTTACTTATTGTGGAGACAAGTAGGATTCATATCAGGGATATGAAATTTGGGCATTTTTCTTGATGACAGACTGATACTAAAAATTCACATCGCCATTCATAAAACTAAATCTCATTGTTGCTTTCTCTCTTTCACACAATATAGCGGCTAATTCTAAAACTTCTTTAAATACAGGTGCAGAATCAGATTTCCATTTCTTTTTTTGTAAATGTCTTTCTAACAATAGCTGTTAAACTCCAGAACACATAATACTGTTTATTCAATATTGCATGTAGAACAGGAATGTTTATAAGTAGTGTTACTGTTTCTAGCTCACAATTATCAGACTGTAAGCCTTTAAAGAAGTTACCAACTTCCTTCCAGAAGGAAGTATTTTTTTTTCAGTCTACAAACGCACAAACCTATTTATATTTGACTATTTCATTGCATCTGCAACAAAGTGAGATATTTTCTGTCTTACATTTCAAGATTTTATGAGGTGTGACAAAGATTCTGCACAGGTAATTCCACATAAAAATTCTCTTTTTTTTACTTCTCCAAGTCTTTTGGGTTTCTAATACCAAGACAGGAATGGTCTCCATTCCTAAGTTAAATTATGATTAAAGTTCATGAAATTAGTATTGTCTCATTCTTTGATGTTAACCAAAAGGACTCTGTGTCGCACCCACAATGTGCCCAGAACCGATTCCTTTTGCAGTTCATATGACGTTACATATATCAATAGCATATGTAAATATGACTGTAAATTATTTTTTTTTTTTGAGACCCATTGCTCCTACTACTATTGGAACTGTCTGAGAATCCTTCTTCCACAGTTCCCTCATTTCTGCCCACAAATTCTGGTATTTTATAACTTTGTGACTCTCTGTAAGTAGGACAATGTAATCTGTGGGTGTAGCAATTTCAATGATCAATGCTTCTTTTGTCTCTTTTTCATGGACTACTATATCTGATGGTTTTCTAGCATCTGTTTTGAACTGTTGGTAATGAGTGATCCTGTCTGATATAAACTTCGTCATTCTGTATAATGCTTTATGGCTCTTATTTCTAATGCCTCTCATCTACTTCAATATTGTATTTTTTGCACAATCCTCTATGCAACAGTCTTGCCTTTCAGTATATAGTCCCTCTGCCATTTGTGTATCACACCCAGCTTACACAATTCTCCAGTACAAACTAGATGATGTTTGACCAGTTTACCTCAATAATATATTTTTATTTTCATTGCTCATTATGTCATTTAAATGACTAGCTTCCAAGAAGTTCCAACAATTCTTATGAAATGTATTATTATTATTGTATCAAATTACTTTATACAGTTTGGATGGACTACCCTTATAAGAGGCATTGCCACTTGTAATTGAGATGATATACTCAATACTGTTTAAAACAAATTTTTGTTTCTGCTCATCTAACAAAAATAGATAATTATTTTGTTTATCTTGTATTGTAAGAGATAACAGTCTATAAGAATTATCAGAATGTATTTCTTTTAAAATTTTATCCAAAGACATTACTATCCTATTATCTGTACAATTGTGCCACAGTGAGATGTCAATAATTGTATGTGTCTCCATAGCTCTATACTTGAAATTTTACAAGTAATCTAAATTATGTGCAATAGATAACAAATTTCCATTTTAAAGATTGGATTCTTATAAATGTAATTGCTGAAGGATTTCAAAGGTAATCAAGGAATATCTCCAAGAAGGAGGGGTTAAATTATTACTACTTCATATATTAAAGATATAATATCATAAAAACTTTATAACTTTTTGATTTTAGTCCATCTAAACCAAGAGCTTTACTATTTTTAGAGACGTCTATCACATCATTAACTTATTTTAGTGAAATTGTTTTACTTAAGAGTTTCTTTGGATGATCATTAAGCTTTCCCCCAGATTTACTAAACTTCCATGCAGGACTAATCTAGTCCTGAACCATACCTCCTAACCATACCGATTTACTCGTTTTTTACCGAGTTTTGGGGTCCAAATGAAGGGGTACCATGATTCCCGAATGGCACCCCTTCATTTCCAATTTTTTTTGCTTCTTTATTTATGGTTTGAATTTTCCATGCTGTCAGAGCGGACGTCATCACGTGCGTGATGTCAGCTCCGTCAGCGCTACCAGCCAGTCGGAATTGAGCTCAAGGAGCTGTGAGTGGGAATTACAGGCTGACTTTAATTTTGAATTACAGGCTGGCTTTAGTAAACTGCTTTGCTTGCGCCGAGAACGGAAGAACTAAACTGCTTTGCTTGCTGCTGAGAACAGAAAGCTTTGCCGATAAGAACGGGCTGGTTTTGGACATTTTTGCTTTACTTGCTGCTGAGAATGGAAGAACTAAACTGCTTTGCTGCTACTGCCGTAAACAGACTTTACTTTTCTGCCGGGCTGGTTTTGGATGGACTTTAGGTAAGGAAACAACAAAGGGGGTGTGTGTGTGCTAGGGATAGTAAAGGCAAGGTATTCCATACAATGAGTACAGATTATATATGTCTGTGAACAGAAATGTGCAGTTCCGAGTATAGTTCATGTACTTTTTCCAAATATATGTACATTTGTAGATAACTTTTTGGGATTACAGAAAAAAAGAAAGCTTACTTCCATATATCACCTTGTACTCTTCTATAACTTACATGCATTTCATAAATGAAACATTTCACTTCCACAGTCTATGCCATTTAGTTCTGCACATATAGCAGCAGATTTCACTATGACTGAAAGCATTAATAATGTCATGTCAAAATTATATCGTTACTGAAATGAACAAATTATGCCTTTTCCCTCTCTTTCTTTCTAATCTTACTGATTTTCATGTTCATCCATTTATGCTTTACTATAGCATAGGTAATGGAATAATGTCATGTGACTGAGCTTGATTCCTTCTATAAAACAAGGTTTGATTCTCACATCTTGCTGCTGCATACTTATAGAGATTATTTTTGTTTATGAATGGGGTCAAATCATTGTAAATGCATAGTGATTGTCCATCTGAAAATAAAACTCCCTCAGTTTAGTTTATAAATAGAAGGGAAAAGAGACAAAGGACAGGAAGAAATTACTGCAGGCACATATCTGTGCAGTATGTGTGTGTGTGTGTGTGTGTGTGTGTGTGTGTGTGTGTGTGTGTGTGTGTGTGTGTGTGTGTGTGTGTGTGTGTGTGTGTGTGTGAGTGTGAGAGAGAAAATGCCCCACACCTGGTGGCTAGAAGTATTTAGGCTCAAACCCTGTACCTTTGCTACAAGGTAAAAAGAGCCTAAAGTCCCTAGCCACCACCATTTCTCATCTTTGCTTACACTTTTTTTGTACTAAGAGTTGAGAGCTATGGTGAGAAGTGACAACAATTTGTATTCCCCCATTATTGCCTTTGTTGTTTGTCCATTTTTTTGTGCTAACAGTTCACAGCTATGGTTGGTGAGTGAGAAGTGAGTTGTATTCCCCCATTATTGGCTTTGTTGTTTGTACAGGTTTTTTGCGCTAACATGTTGAGAGCTATGGTGAGAAGTGAGAACTGAATTCACTAAATGATAGCCATTAAGTTTCAGTCTTCCTGTTTTTTTATACTGCTGATTTAGCATAGTGTTATGTTGCACTGACTGTAGTGTATAGCGTTCTGAGTTCAAGACATGCTAGCAACATCCATGGTGGTAACACAACATTTTATTCTAGCAACTTTCCAAAATTATACAAGCAATGTTTAAAATGTGTCCCTGGTTTTTGACCTTTTGCCCCCCCCCCCCAAAAAAAAAACCCTGAAATTGAAAATAAGTGTGAGAAGCTGTGCAAGATGCCTATGGCTTACACTACTGTCATTCTGTTTATAGTTTGGGTGTGGAAGTAGACTTTTATGATAGAAATGTTCTGAATTGGGCAGTTTTGTAATTATTGGTTCATGCATTTTCTTTCATTGCCTACAGTACAGCCTACTGGAAAAATGTTCATTCAAACAATAAATTTAAAATGTGCTCTAACAAGTGTGCTGTATTCTACAAGGAATATAACTTAATAAAGTCAGGAAGGTATCAAAGAAAAGAACACATGTATGTTTCTTGTTTTGTGTGCAAGGGGCCAATGATTTGAAAACAGCCCAAAGGTAATCTTTATCCACCACTTGCCAGATTCATTTTCTTTGGTTGTGGTGTGGGTTTCAATGCTGTTTCAATTAATGTGAGTTTTAAGGGCAGAGAAGTTCTAATGCCAAGTCTATTTTCATTGTGAGACAGTATTTCTTTATCAAATGTCTGTTGGTGTTTGTTGATGTGCTTCAAAATGTAAAAATAAAATCCAAATAATCATTGTAAAAGTAAAGCAGTATGCACATGTTAGTGTTTATGGTAAATGGGGCGAAATAGCCAGGTAATGGGACATTGGAATGGCTGCAGGGAGACTCTGGTGCCATATTTTGGTTGTCTGTTCTTCAGTTTGTGTTCGAAAGTTGGTATCCCACAGTTCCGTTGGAGTGGGTGGGGTTACATAATTATGTATGCAAATTAGATGTTAATCAGTGTATAGATTTGTACCTATTTTTCATGGGCCTTGTCCAGATTTTTGATGTTTCCAGGTTGAGAGGTATGTACTGAACGGAAGCGGCAGTTTAAGGGGAGGATGGCAGTGCACCATGCATATTAATGAAGGCACGCTGCCTGAATCCCTAATGCTACATGGACCGTGGACAAGTGCAGGGGGCATGTCTGAGAGCAGAGCTCTCAGAATAAACATGCCCCTGCAAAGTAGGACAGAAGAATGTGTAAATAAATGAGCGAGACCACTCATAAGTGTCCGCATATCCCCACCAACAGTCCCCATGTTTCAACAGCAACAGTACATTCAAATAAAATGAAGAAACCCTTTTATTTTTTTTTTTTAAAACCCCAAGTACAGCTAACCATAGGTGCCCGGGTTTGCCCATCACTTAGCTACGGTTAAAGCAGCTGAAAAGGCTGAAGAGGATAACAAGGAATATAAATGCAAATGAAGTAGCACAGCAATAGTGTAGTAATTAGAGCATCCGCCTAATGAACAGACATACTGGGTTCGAGTCCCACTGCAGCACATATCATTTTTCATGTGAAATCTATATATGAACATATTTTTACATCTTTTTGCTGTATAACCTACATAATAACATTTAAATGTGAACTGGAGTACTGCATTAAATGCACGTTTGAAGTGTCAGTGTCATAATGAATAAGGCACTAGTACACAGGCTTAAGCAAAAATAAGCAGTAGTAAGCATGTTTAAGTGTGTTTGCGCAGGGGAAAGCATTACCTACACAGATTAAGCAAAGTAGAAGCTAACTGAGTGTAAGAAACTGTAACCGGAGGTTAGCAGTGCTTACCGTCACGCAAACCCACGCAAACCCACTCACAACTGTTTTAAAGTGCCTTAATCACTCTGTATCCAATGGCCCATGTTCTGCCCAGTAACAAAATAAACTGCCTATGCAAGGCTCAAACTCAGGACCCTATACACTATTGTCACAGTAGTTAACCACTAAGCCATCATAGCAACAGATATGAATGAGGTATCAGCAAACTAATCCTCACCACAGGAAAACTAAACCAAATAAGTGAACTGAATCTATGTACAGTGTGAAGTGGTATAACCTTCTACATAACATAAATATGTGAACTGGAGCACTGCAGTAAGCATAGATCTGAGGAGTGATTGTAATAAAGTGTAGAAGTCCCCATGTCCCCATACAGTGTATGTACACATGAATCATGGATACCAGACACATATATAACCTGTAATGAAGAATAAATCATTGCCAAATGGCAAATATAGTGCTAACTATTAAGCAATGCTAACCACAGCACAGCTCAAGTTAGTAAGTATAAGCAATGTGTAGCGGAGCCAATTCAAACTGCCTAGTGGTATACCTCTTTAAGCAGTGTCAACCTTATGTAAGTAGGTGTGCCCATAGCTTAGCCTTTTCAAAACCGGCCAATCACAAGAAATTGCAGAAAAATGGCCATATTTAAACCCCACAGGCAGGAATACTTCTCAAAACTGGTTGTAGCTTCCTACTGCAAGCAGAATGGCTAGTGTGGTGAAGGCACTCGATTCAGAGCACAGCGCTGGGGCATTCAGGAGTCAAAATTCATGGTATGGCTCCTGGTAAAACACCATGATCAGAGACTACTGCAGGGCCAGTACCAGGGCTTGCAGTACAAAATGGAGGCCTGGGACAGTCTCGCCCGTGACGTCACCAGTGCCACAGGTATCCCCGGACTGGTGAGTAGGTCAGGCACCACCATGCTGACCTGAAGCAGTGGAGGGGGGATGTTCTGGAACAGTGGATCCAGGAGTGTCGGCAGATGGCCAATGCCCCAGTACTGAGTAAGTACACATTCTACAAAGTAGTAAATAATTTCCTAGCTTGTGTAGTATACTATGGATAGGTATGGCTAAATATCAATGCATTTCTCTGACAGCTGCAGATGAGCGGGCTGCAAACCAGCAAGCCCATAATGCTAGGCTACAAAGGCTGCGTTGTGAGGCAGGTTAGTAATCAATCTGCATGTACTGTCATAACAAAGAATATAAGAGTCTTAGAAGGTGTTGTACCAGTAGAAATAAATGTGTTAATAGTCTGTGAATAAAAGCATAACCCCTGGAGTGCCTCTGTTTACTCTTCTCTCATATGTTTGCGATCTGTTCCATACTATAAATAGTACTGTTGTATCTTAAGCAGTGTCACCCACACTGTGGCATGCAGATAAAATGGGTATGAAGTCCTGCATAACAATGTTAGAAGTGCCAAGAGGTCAGTCATATTGTACAAGTTAGGGAGACTTAGATAGAAAACAGTTGAAAGCTTTACATCAATTCCCTGATAGCACAGTGTACTGTGATGTTAGCAATAATTTTTTGTCACACACAGCAGGGGTTCGACTCCTGGGAGTACTCCTAAGTTGTATGCATAATCATACCCCACAACTGTACAGACTGTGATGCAATGTTCAGATAGAAAGCTATATGCATAATTACACCCAACAACTGTACAAAATTTGCTTGAATGTTCAAATCGTAAGTTGTATGCATATTTATACCCCAGAACTGTTCCAAGCTGTCCAGCATGTCCAGATAAATGGCCCATATCACCAGCTTGGTACACTGTTCCCCTGAAAATGCAGTGTGATGATCCAAGAAATGTAGGTAGCTGTCAATGACATATAACTGATAGTTAAATGTGTACATAGTCAGAGATTGTATATGAAAACAAACCTGTCATTCTAGCACCTCACCCAAAGTGTATGACAGCAGTTCTCAACATATGTTGCATTAACACATGCAGCCTGTCACGCCTGTATTCAAGACACAGGTCACGTATATAATAATCTATAAACATACCAGTGTACAATATAAGGCCATTGTGTAGTGTAATAATACATATAAGGGAAAGATCACTGCAGTGACTAAGAATGTTGTGAAAACTACAAGGATATATCAGTTGCTCATTGAACCCTCTCTCTCACCCCATACCATGTGTGTATAATAACCCAATGACACTCTTCAACTGGTATGTGTACACTCCAAACTTTTTTGAGACATATCTCCTAATGGTAAATAAATATTCACATTTGTTTATATGCATGTGCCATGTTAAAATATGCCCATATTGGTGGCCTGTTGCCATCAATGAAACCCGCATGCTCCTGTAATGGCCACTGTTGTTCCATATATGTATGTGTTCTGCTTGCTCTGCAACTGTGCTAAATCTGATGTGTCGGGTTATTGGTAATACCTATGCATGCTGTTATAACTAATCCTGAATGCCGTTGACTGTTACTAACCCATATCTGCCATAAACCTGTGACAGCACAGCTCGTATGGGAAGGCCATTCCCAGCGGACCCACCTGTCCCACCTTAGCTGGCCAAGGCACCGGACACCAGTACATCTGGGGCCCAGCATGGAACATCCTCCTCCGTGGGCCCTGCACCACCTTCAGGAGGAACCGTTGCAGGGGATGGGGCTCACCCCCCCCTCGGAGCAGGCGTGGAGGGGACCCTGTCACCCATCAACAGGTCTGGGCCGTGGTGCATAGGGAGCTCGATCTGGAGTATCAAGAGTGGCTACATCAGCTTGAGGGCTGAGTGGCGCTATTAGAGGGTGAGCATGCCCCTCCTACACAGCCCCCAGCACAGCCACCTTCTGGGCCGTGAAGGTGCAGTGGTGACTGCCCATGGCTGGGGACCTCAGTCCCATTGTTTCCAGTTGGGGGCTCAAGGACTTGCGACTTCCAAACACCCCTCCCTGTCCAAGGTGTTTACCCCCCACATATGTCATATACCGGCCCTGTATGCATCTTGTGTGTCTTGCCTGTCAACCTACCCAAGATCCCTCCCCAAATATGCCTACTACCTCTCCCCAACATGCCACTCTCACCTGAAAAAATAAAAAAGGGCAATCTGTTCCCACAAAAAAATCTCGTCCCATACATAGCTGTCCATTTAGCACATGTGTCCACTGGACACATAATCTTGTCTAATTGGCATCACAATGAATATATGTTGTCCTCAACCCTGTACCAGGGATTTCAGGGTCCAAATGTACCTGCAAATATAGTGTATATGCACAGCTGTTGCTGTAGAAAAAATGGGCAGCTATGGACCTTTCCTATACCCTTCCTGCACATGCCTAGCTATGGACATATATGTTTCTGCTATGTTCCCACTTTATCTACAGATGTATGTCTATATATACCTATATAGATATAAATATCTGCTTACATATATATATATATATATATATATATATATACATATATATATATATATATATATATATATATATATATATATATATATATATATTACATATATATATATATATATATATATATATATATATATATATATATATATATATATATATATATATATATATATATATATATATGTATATATATATATATATATATATATATATATATATATATATATATATATATATATATATATATATATATATATATATGTGTGTATATATATATATATATATATATATATATATATATATATATATATATATATATTTCTACATATACCAATATGTTGTAGGACATTAATATATTGTCACACACACATACATCTACATGTTGGAATATATTCCTGTATTGTTGAATGACTGTGCTGTATGTTATGTTTGTGAATACAGCAGGGTTGTGTATATCTGAGATGGCTCAGAGGTACCTAACTTTGGCTATGGTGTGCATGGTCCTCGGTTCTCACCTAGCAGAGGTTGTTTATTTTGTTGCTAGGCAGAACAAGGGTCGATGCATACAGAGTGATTAAGGCACTTTAAAGCAGTTGTACGTGGGTTTAACCAGGATTATGCAGAGGTAAGCACTGCTAAAGTCTGGTTACAGTTTCTTATTCTCAGTTAGCTGCTGAATTGCTTAACCTGTGCAGGCATTGCTTAGCTCCACTCAACCTGCGCAAACTTGCTTACAACTGCTTAAGAGTGCCTCAATCACTCTGTAGCCAACATCTCTTGTTCTGCTCAGCAACAAAATAAACTGCCTCTCCAAGGCTCAAACCCAAGACCCTGCACCCCATACACAAAGTGATTTACCACAAAACCATGGCAGATATACATAATCTGAACTTTCCACAAATATATCCTGCAGCACAATCTGTCAATAGTAGAGGAAATGTATTATTATCACACCACATAACCTGTTAATGAAAGAAATCTGGACAAAGAATGCCACACTGTGGATACAAATAGGGATATATGTCAACTAATGCTCTGCTACACTTACAATGTTGCTAGTTACACAGTTATATGTATTAGAACACATATGTAGAATGAGATGAAGTCTGAAACACAAAAGTGTTGAAACTAGTTACTGACTTCAATGCTGTGATCATTCATGACAATTGCTAAGTGAATGAGGAACAGGCCAAAATATGAGCCAAACATGCATGGACATATGGACAGATATATATCTGTAAATGTAGACAGATAGACAGCTATATGTAGATATATATATTAATGTATGATTTCACAAATAATCATATAACAGTAATTGTATATAGATACATACATATGTTCATATGTGTATATATATATATATATATATATATATATATATATATATATATATGTATATATATATATATCTATAGATACACACACACACACATATATCTATAGATACACACACACACACACACACACACACACACACACACACACACACACACACACACACACACACACATATATATATATATATATATAGAGAGAGAGAGAGAGAGATAGCCATATGAGATATATATAGGTGCATACACATATACACACACAGAAGGTATCAGTAGCAATACATATATAGAATTACTGTGGAAGTACTGGGTGCAAAGTATATCCCTCAGCCACAAGCCCATCAACTGGCACCTGTGAAATGTGTAGTGTAGCAACCATTCCCACAAATGAGACTACTGACATTAAACATATACCCACCCACAATTCAAAGGACATGACACACAGATATGCATACACAGATAACCTTTATTCCTGCACTATACAGTAATGTATGCCAGTACTGACACCACATAAGGTTTGAAATATGTAATCAGTCATGAATGCAAGGCCCACATAAAACAGTAGATGCAAACAATGTGTATATATACCATACTATTCTGTCCAGGCCAAGGCCTTCAATTAGTACAACAGTAGGAACAGGATTTGCCTTCAGGATATGTAACAATCAAACATCCACAGAATGTCCAGCTTATGTCATGTAATATAACCCCTACTGTACATGACATGTGTAGCAATCTGATATATCACTGGCTTGTTATCAGATATGATGACACTATTTATGGCATACAGCACATATGCACCACTTCATGCACGCCATATGTACAAACGTTGACAGTGGTGTGGCTGACAGCGCATAGATAGGGCCAGTATAGACATGTTGCTGTGATAACCTTGTATATTTTCCATTGTAACGGTGTTTGTTGCAACATATGTCCTATGAAGGATATGAAGTTAGTAAATGTCACGGCCTTCACCATCTAAACACTGCAATCCTCACACTGCCATCTGCATTCCACAGAGAGATGCACTGTGGATAACACATGAAACCATAGGCACAACACTGCACAGTCTGCAGATGACCCTGCAGATGGGGATTCCTCATATACATGGAACTGACATGGCAGGTATTACTACATGTATGACAGGCACATCCAGACAAACACTAGTAAACCAACATTACTCCAAATGCAGTATAGCAGCACTTACAGTCTGTAGTCAGGTCAGGCACATCCCCTCATGTTTGTTGCCCTCTTTCCACACTGTATGTTGTCGGAGGTAAATCCCCAATCCATCTGAGATGCTGTTTGCCAAACAACAGATCTAGTTCCTGCTCACAATGACTGAAAAGGCCCAGCACCACCATGATGTTCCTAGATATTGGAATGTGTTTCCATGCAATTGGCAATGGGATTGTTTCAACAGCTGCTCCACATGCAATCAGCTAGGGGAGGGCTGCAATTCATGCAGAGGACATAAGCTGATCATGAGCATCACATAAAATACACATGCTGCTGCCCAAACAAGGCAGGTGTGGGTCTCCACATCCAACAGACAGGGAGTGGTGGAAGCAGCCAGAGGCAAATACATGTCAGGGAGGAGTGGGAGTGTAAAACTGAAACATGCTTGTGTCACACACCTACCAGCAGACGGCATCAAACTCCTGACAACTATGTAGTGCTAAAACAGTTCAATGCAGTTATTGGATGCACCACATGGGTTACGTGATGTGGAGCACTCAGAACATATATGTGAGGGTGAGTGACATCTGCAACAGGGATACAGTAGATATACGGTAGGTGTCGTACACGTGCCTGTCTGCATGAACAGGTGCCAGCATCAACACAGGCACACTCACACAGGGACGCACACACATTGACACACTTGGCAGGGCCAGGAGTGCAACTCATCACTAGTGGGATTGCCACAACACATCAATGTGCAGGTATCACATGCACCACATAGGTCATACTGAGGCCATTTGGGCAAAGAGTATGAGGAGATGTCAGACATCAGACAGCATGCTCCAGTATGCCCTAGAGTGTTGTAGTGAGTGTGGATGTGGACATACGCACCATACAACACACACACACATATGAACACACTGAGTGCAAGTTCTGACAAGCATGGGTGCATGTCTACATGAATGTGTGCAGTGGTCAGCTATGCCAGCAGGCTGTACAAGGATAAGCGATGGGTATACCTTGGTATCAGGCCACATGACAATGGTCTGCATTGTGGCTCAGGCCTGTAGTTACTGCATTTGCACACACAGGTGGGTATTGCATCCCCCATCCAATCACCTGGGTGACTATTGTGTGTGCCCAATGCTGTACACCATATGCCATGTATGTGTTACTTAGTCCATGACATGGATGGTGTCTGGAATGTGCACACCTCCCACATGCATGTACAGTGACATGTGGAACTGTACCTAGGGTGTCTAGCCCATGTTGTGAACACAGATTATCATCAGATGTGCCAGTCTTGCCCACCTGTGGCAGGAACTGGTAATGGGCAGCAGGTTTACCCTTCACCTACATTGATGGCATGCCAACAGCATTCCCTGATGTCAGTGTCATCGGTCCATACAGGAAATGTTGTCAGGCATGGTATGTCTGTTGTGAGTCACATGTGAAGGCACCACAGGTGGTGCAAGTGTCCATTCGGGAATATGGTAGAAGTGCACTGTTTGCATGTGCATGCATATTGGACAGATGGGCAGGGTGACATGCCCTCTGTAGCCCACTGCTATCACTGCATAGCTACTATCAGTGGCCAATATGCAGTGTGCTACCCACATATTGGCTGCTGCCTAGGCATGTGCGTTCATATGACACATGGGTTGAGTGTATGCTCTGGGTAATAGTGGGGTTGCTAACTTGGATTGTCTGGCCTTGATGTCACATGTATGGGTATGGCTTTGCACCCCTGCCCTCCAGCTAATTTACATCTGTTATCCCTGTATGGTTGACATTGTGATATATAGTAGGGCCATCATAAAATAAATTAGCAAAAACCCCTCCATAATGCCCTCAGTTGACACACACTCACTTCTAAACAGAACACAAGTTACAAACACACACACACCTGTCATGTCTGGGAGTAGAACCCCTACCTAACTCCTTTTTTACACTACATCACTACGTGGTTATGGTATGCGCCACTGACATTACTGGAGCAATTTTTCCACAAAGGTGTATTTCACATTGAATGACATCAGCAAGTGTACCAAAGTAGGACATTTCAACTGCACTGCAAGTGACTAAGCTAAAATGCATTACTCCCTACACAGACAGTGAGACACACACAAAACATCCACAACTGACATGTGTGGGTATAGCACCCCTGACCGAGGTCTATATCACACTATAGCATAAAACTGTTATAGGAAACACCACAGGGATTACTGAAGAACATCCTCCCCAAAGTTTTACTTCACAATGAATGACATCAGCAGGATTGGCAATGTAGGGCATTTGAAATGTACTGTGAGTGAGAAGCCTATGATGCATTGCTCCATACACAGACATTGCAACACACACAAAACATCCATAACTGCCATAGGTGGAGATGGAACCCTACCACTGTTCTAAATCACACTATAGCAGTATGCAGTTACAGGATGCCCTACAGAGATTACTGGGCTATGACTTTCCCACAGGTGCATTTCTAGGTGACTGACATCAGCAGCCTTGCCAAAATTGAGTATATGAATTCTAAGAAGTGTGAGTAGCCTACAAAGCATTGTTTGTTACTTAGTTACAGACAGAGAGACAAAGACACACACACACACACACACACACACACACACACACACACACACACACACACACACACACACAGATGCCAAGTCTGGGCTTAGAACACCTACCTAACTACTTTATCACACTACAGCAGTACACAGTTCCAGGACACACTACAGAGATGACTGGGTTACTACTTTCCCAAAGTTGTATTTCCAGGTGAGTGACATCAGCAGCCTTGCCAAAGTCGAGTATGTGTATTGTATGGGGCGTGAGTAGCCTAAAAATCATTGCTTTCTACTCAGTCAGACACACACAGATTCAGACACCAACACATGCACACACACACACAGTTGCCAGGTCTGGGGTTAGAACACCTACTTCACTACTTTATCATACTACAGCAATACACAGTTGCAAGACATGCTATGGAGATTACTGGACTATGATATCCCCAGATGTGTATTTCTAGGTGTGTGACATCAGCAACCTTATCAAAGTCGAGTATGTGTATTGTATGGGGTGTGAGCGACCTAAAAAGGCATTGCTCTCTACTCATTCAGACACACACACACAGATTCACACACCATTGCCAGGTCCTGGGCTAGAACATCTACCACACTACTTTATCGCACTACAGCAATACGTAGTTACAAGATGCACTAGGGAGATTAATGGGCTATAATTTCCCCAGAGGTGTATTTCTAGGTGTGTGACATCAGCAGCCTTGTCAAAGTCGAGTATGTGTATTGTACGGTGTGTGAGTGACCTAAAAAGCAGTGCTCTCTACTCAGTCAGACACACACACTCACACAGATTCACACACCAACACAGTTGCCCTGTCTGGGGTTAGAACACATACTTCATTACTTTATCGCACTACAGCAATACGCAGTTACAAGATGCACTATGGAGGTTACTTGATTAGGATTTCTCCAGAGGTGTATTTCTAGGTGTGTGACATCAGCAGCCTTGTCAAAGTCGAGTATGTGCATTGTATGGGGTGTGAGTGGCCTAAAACGCATTGCTTTCTACTCAGTCAGACACACATAGATTCACAAACACAGTTGCCAAGTCTGGGGTTAGAACACCTACCTCACTACTTTATCACACTACAGCAGTTCGCAGTTACAAGACATGCTATGGAGATTACTGGGCTATGATTTCCCCAGAGGTGTATTTCTAGGTGTGACATCAGCAGCCTTGCCAAAGTCAAAGTACGTGTATTGTACAGGGTGTGAGTGGCCTAAAAAGCATTGCTCTCTTCACAGTCAGACACACACACACACACACACACACAGTTGCCATGTCTAGGGTTAGAACACCTATTTAACTACTTTATCACACTACAACAGTACACAGTTACAGGGTGTGTTACAGAGTTTACTAGGCTATGATTTCCCCAGAGGTGTATTTCTATGTGAGTAACATCAGCAGCCTTGCCAATGTTGTGTATATGAACTGTACTGAGTGTGACTAAACTAGAAAGCATTTCTCTCTACACAGGCAGAGACCAAGACATGCACACATACACACACTCACACAGTTGCCAAGTCTGGGGTTAGGACTACTACCTAACTAGTTTATCAGTACAGCAGTACACAGTTATGGGATGAGCCATGGGGATTACTGTGCTACAGCTCCCACAAAGGTATATTTCACATTGGATGACCTCACCAGGCTTGTCATGATACTGCTATGGGGAGGGCGGTGTGTGTATGGCCCGTAATCCATTCATGTAGGGATTGACATGCCACATGTAGGCACATGGAGTCATATGCCACAGGTACATGTATACAGCTACTAGGTGACAATTTCCTTGCACAGTCATGTTGCACAGTTGGCACGTGCAACATACCATCATGCTGACAGATACTGGTGGCTAGTATCTGCAGTGAGTGACACCTGCACCTCATGTGTTTAGGGCCCTTTGGCTGTGTGTTGGGTGGGACAGGCCCAAATGGCTCCTTGTCACGGTCACCCTCTTCAACACATCTTTGTCCGTCTACCTTTGGCTTATTATAGTGTGTTGTCCTTACATATATGTCTGTATTCCTATCCACTGTGTGTGTAAGGCAGGAGTGGTGCATACTGACATGTGTCTGCACTGAGAACTGCAACTGCCAGATATGTCTGGTCCACTGTTGTTTGCTGACATGGCCTTCTTGTGTTTAAGTGTGTAAGCATTCCCAGTATGGGCTTTCAGTATGTTGTTGACTGACATTGCCTTCGTTCCTCTAAGTGTGTGAGCATGCCCAGTATGGCCATCTATATTGCATGTGTGGATCAAGTCCAGGTGGTTTGTACTGCAGTGCTGACCTTTGTGTTGTACACTGACAGGTAGCATGCTGTGTCTGCAGGGTGTACATCAGTCATTTTGCATTGACTGTTGCTACATTTCTGCATAGCGGGGGGGGACACCAAACTGTTTCTACATTTCTACACAGGGGGGGGGGGCACACCTGACTGTTACTATAAGTGTACATAGGATGGTGGGGCACACCTTACACTTTTACAGAGTTGCTAGGACTGTACTGGTATGTCAGGTACACCATTTCAGTCTGTGGTCTTACCTATCGTGCTGGCTAGAGGCATACCAGTGTACTACAGATTGTAGCTTTCACTACCTACATATTAGTTTCTGGCTCCCTAGCCTTCACAACTTACATCCAACTGGCTGGCCTGCTGTGGTCTGTCTGTGTATGGCTGGGGTAGGGGTTACCCATGGGGCTCATTCAGAGGCCATAGTACAGCATTTGTTTGTGTTTGTCTATACCTATCCTGCTGGCTGTGACTGTTGTTGGGTATGTGCCCCCCCAACTGGCATGTGTGAGTCACTTACCTTGCGGTTGTCCCAGTATTGAGGGTAGTGATGCAGGGCTGCCTATGTCGGATGCACATAGTACACTTCCTATACATGGTTGAGCACAGGTAGTGTCATGTTTGGCATCCCTTTTACTGTATGTACGAGTCGGAGAGAGGTGTCATTCCCTGGGTCCCTACTGTGTCAGTGCATGTGCTGTGTTGCCTCTTTGCCAAGGCCAGGGCATACTGGGCATGCCTCCTTCTGCCTACTGGGGCAGGTTCAGGTTGTTCCTCCTCTGAGTCACTCTGTGCCTGTGCAGGCCTTGGCACTGGTGGGGGGCTGTGTGGCCCTGCCCCATGCTGTTCCTGCTGCAGCTGTTTCTGCAGGATCATAATGTGTAGCATGGCACATACAAGGACAGTTTGGGTACATGTAGTTGGTGAGTACTGCAAGGCTCCACCCAATGTGTCCAGGCACCGGAACCATGACTTGAGCATCCCAAACACACGCTCTATTATGATTCGTGTTTGTGCATGTGCGTCATTATGGAGTTCTTGTTCGGGTGTGTGTGCATTTCTGATGGGTGTCATCAGCCATGGCTCCAGTGCGTATCCAGCATCCCCCACTATGTGACCGTGTGGGATGTCCCCATTGGCAAATGTTTGGTACAGCTGCATCAGATGCCAGATGTGGGAATTGTCGTAGCTTCCAGGGCAGCCAGCACACACATTCATTATTATGCCCTGGGTATTGCACACAACCTGGCAGTTGATGGAGGGGAAGCCCTTGCGCTTGATGTACACCCTACCCCACCCACCTGGCGGTGCTTTAATGCATCTGTGCATGCAGTTTATTGCACCCACTACCTCAGGGGATTCTGCTATTTGGTGGAAGAGATGCATATTGCTGGCCAACGCCTCACAGGTGATGGGGAAATATACATGCTCACCGACATGTGCTGACATGGCATCCAGGAAATGGTGGAGTACCCTGGATGCTGATGCCTGTGAAATCCCCAACATATCCCCAGTTGGCCTTTGCAAGGTACCTGTAGCTAGTATTCTTAGGACTACACATACCTTGGTATCCACTGGGATGGGTTCCCCTCTGTTAGTTCTGTGTGTGAGGCGTGGCCGGCACAGCTCAACAATTTGCTGTAGGAAGTCCCTGTCCACCCTATAGTGCTCCACTATCTCCAGCTCATGTAGCCCTTGGTAGGTTACCTTGGGTCTGTACAGCCTTCTCCGTCTCCTCACTGTGGGTTGCTCAGCAGCATTCACATCCTCACCACCCTCAGCCTCTTGCACATGCTGGTTTATGACTGCAAAAGCAGCCCCTAACATTTTTTCTCTTGCTTTAGTTTTGTAAAATTTCCCCATCTGTATACACAGGTGGTGCAGAGTTTTTGGGAGAATCAAGGGGAAAAGGTGTTTGCATAGTTTATAGTGGTGTGCTTGGCTGGGCTGGTCTGCTGCCTGTGTAATTGGCTGATTCTGATACATTTCACCTGTAAGCTAAACTAGTTCTCCTTGATTACCTTCCTACTGCTGTTTTCCCTTCCCATTGCCTCCCTGTTTAAGCCTGTGTGCGCGCCATGCAGAGTGCTCATATGTGCACAGAGCTGCTTTTTCCTGGTTTAACTTCCTTTTTCTTCCTGTAAAACCTGGTGCGTAGTGCGAACACCCGTTTACACTTTGTAAAGTGTGCTAGGCAGGTTTAGACACACCCGTAGCTTAACTGTGCTAACCTGGGAGCAATCTCAAGCCACAGGTCTCCAATCTGCTTACAGTATGCCTGACACACCCACCCATGATGTCACCTATATCCTAGTCTTGCACCCAGCTATTTATACTCTTACACTCTTGGGACCTGCCTCACACCCTGGGAAAAACTGTGATTTACTAACCTTTCCCTCATTTGCATAGGATTGCCTACTAATGAGTAGTTACATGTCCCATACTAAGCCTCCCCCTTAGCAAACACTAATCACTGGCCAAGTTGCCTTTTGCCTGCCATTGACTTGCATGGCAGAATACTGATTTTTGTTAGAATGCTCATTTTCAGTTTATTTTATTATTTTCCCCCCGATCTCATTTGAGCGCCGCTGCCCTATGCTTAAATAGCCAAGATCAGTGAAAAAAAATTAAAGTTGTTTTATTTATTATAATATGTACTTAAGGGAGTCCCAAAGCATAACCCTATTAACCAATAGATTATCAATAAATGAAAGGAATTCCTCCATTTGTTCTTTCATGTATCATTCAAATTCTTTTAACTTCATCATATAATTTGGAATTCTGTATATAATATTAAACTTTCTTACATCCATTTCTAAGTCAACATTTACTAACTAAATATAATCAAAAACAGGACAGACAATGGTTTTGAAGCTTTTAACTAAACTCACTGGATCTATTAAAGCATAGATTCTATAAATATATTTATGTGCCCCATGAGCATAAGAACTGTGAGCATTAAATAATAAATCATTATCTGCTTTGACTACAAGGTCTTTAGGTTGTCATTCATTAACCATCTCTTCAGGAACTTTGCAGACTCTATTATTTTAGAATTTCAACTTAAATTTAAATAAGATCTATCTAATATACAATCAAATTCACATGCAAAGATTATACTAGCTATCCACAAACTCTTAATTATTTCTAAATGCTCTTTTATTACATTCATTCCCATACCAGGGATCAAATAGAAGTTGACTAGAGTATATAATTTATTATTAAAAGCAGCTGTGACAATGGAATACATTCCTTTAGTGTCATTGATATTATTTATAAATTTAGCGGCAATCTGAATTTTTTTCCAAAGGATAGCTGTACATCTTCTTTTTAACCAAAGCATGAAACAACTATATAACCCTATAACCAGCATTGCTCAGCAGATTACCATCCTTTTCTTTTAAATCAAAAAAAAAATCCCCTTTTCTTAGCTTCAGGTATCTCATTAACTCTCTTATGTTATTACCACTATTTAATCCATTAGTATTTACCTATAAAATATTAAATACATTTACCTGCGGATTCAGCAAGGCTTGCAAGGTGTGCAGGAACAGTGCAGGAGCTTCAGGAGGCAATATGTCTATCGTGCGACCCAGGAATAAGCTGCAGGGACGTGCACGAGCACTCCTGCACTATTCCTGCATAGATGCAGCTCCCTGTATGCAAATTACCCCATTTGCAAATGAAAACCATGCAAATGAGGTGAATTTGCGATCCAGGAAGCTGTCAGCCAGCCGTGCAGGACTAGTGTAGTGTGCGGAAATGTACTCGGTTAGTAACCAAGTACATTTTTGCAAACTACAAAACGGAGCCATGACAGCTCCAAATAAAGTGTGTATATTATGGAAAACCATGCCACTGGCCAAATATATGGCCATTGGCATGGAAAAAAGTTTCAAAAATGAAAAAAAATTACTTTTATTTTTTTTAGCCAATTTCGGCTGTAAAAGCGTAGGACAGCGGCACGCAAATGGGATCTGGCCGAAAATATAAAAAATAACCTGAAATAACCATTCTAACCAAAATCACTATTTTGCCATTATACTCAATGCAGGGAGAAGACAACATGACCAGTGAATAGTGGTTGCTAAGGGGGGAGACTCAGTGTGGGACCTGTAACTATGCATTAGCAGGCAATCCTATGCAAATGAGGGGAATGATATTGAATCCCAGATTTCCCCTGAATGCTAGTCAGTACTCAACAGTGTAAGTGCAGGAATAGCATGGTTCAAGCCTAAGAGTTAGCTGACATTATAGGGGGGGTCAGGAATACTGTAAGCGGATCGGAGCCCTGTGGCATGGGTTTGCCCTTAGCTTAACAGAGCTAAGCAAGGGGGTGTGTCTGAGGCTGCCTAGCACTCTTTACATTGCCTAATTGGGTGTGCATGCCACACACAGGGTTTTAAAGGAAAAAAATAGTAAACCAGGAAATAGCAGCTCTGTGCACATTTGAGCACTGTGTTTGTGCGGTGCACCCCTGGGCTTAAACAGGAAGGCAATGGTAAGGGAAAACAGCAGTAGGAAGGAAATCAAGGAGAACTAGCATAGCTGGCAGGTGAAATATATCATAATCAGCCAATTACACATGGAGCAGCCCAGAACACTACTATAAACTATGCAAACACCTTTCCCTCTGTTTTTTTCCACATACTCTACACCAGCTGGTGTATACAAGTGGGGAAATTTTAACAAACAAAAACAACAAAATGATAGGGGCTGCAGTAGCTATCATACATCAACATGTGGAAGAAGCTGAGGGTGGTGAGGATGAGAATGCTGTCGACCAACCCACAGTGAGGAGACGGAGAAGAGTGTACTGATGCAGGGTAACCTACCAAGGGCTACATGAGCTGGAGAAAGTGGAGCACTATAGGGTGGACAGGGACCTCCTACAGCAAATTGTTGAGCTGTGTCTGCCATGCCTCGCACACAGAACTTATAGAGGGGAACCCATCCCAGTGGATACCAAGGTATGTGTAGGCCTAAGAATACTAGCCACAGGTACCTTCCAAAGGCCAACTGGGATATCATGGGGATCTCACAGGCATCAGCATCCAGGGTACTCCACCAGTTCCTGGATGCCATGTCAGCACATGCCGGTGAGCACGTATATTTCTTCAACACCCATGAGGTGTTGGCCAGCAATATGCATCTCTTCCACCAAATAGGAGAATACCCTGAGGTAGTGGGTGCTATAGACTGCACGCACATATGCATCAAAGCACCACCCGGTGAGCAGGGTAGGGTCTACATCAACTGCAAGAGCTTCCCCTCTATCAACTGCCAGGTCATGTGCAATGCCCAGGGCATTATAATGAATGTGTGTGCTGGTTGCCCTGGAAGCTATCACGACTCCCACATCTGGCATCTGATGCATCTGTACCAGAGATTTGCAAATGGGGACATCCCTAACGGTCACCTACTGGGGGATGCTGCTTATGCACTGGAGCCATGGCTGATAACACCCATCAGAAATGCACACACACCCGAACAAGAACTCCATAATGAGGCACATGCACAGACCAGAATTATAATAGAGCATGCGTTTGGGATGCTCAAGTCACGGTTCATGTGCCTGGACACATCCGGTTGAGCCTTATGGTATTCACCAGCTACATGTACTCAAATTGTCACCGTATGTGCCATGATACACAATATGATCCTGCGGAAACAGCTGCAGCAGGAACAGCATGGGGCAGGGCCACACAGCCCCCCACCATTGCCAAGGCCTGCACAGGCACAGAGTGACTCAGAGGAGGAACAACCTGAGCCTACCCCAGTAGGCAGAAGGAGGTGTGCCCAGTATGCCCTGGCCTTGGCAAAGAGGCAATGCATAGCACATACACTAACGCAGTAGGGACCCAGGGAATGACACCTCTGTCTGACTTGCACATACAGTAAAAGGGCTGCCAAACATGACACTACCTGTGCTCAACCATGTATAGGGAGTGTACTATGTGCATCTGACATAGGCAGCCCTCCAGCACCATCCTCAATACTGGCACACCCACAAGGTAAGTCACTCTTCCTACCAATTGCCAAATGGAGTAGCATGTGTTGTTACTTGTATCTATGGTATGGATGTGAGCATGCAAGGGAATCGGATGGCTGAATGGGACGCCAGCAGATAGTAGACACCTATAGTGCAGCATGAGATCTGTATCAAATACTGGTGTCACCATAGTAGCCAGGACTACACATGGTGAAAAAATCCACTGCAGGAAATGTGCTGGGCCACATGTGTGTCTATATGACAGACACGTGCCAGTCGGGGAGGCTCACATACCTAACAACAGTCTCAGTCAGCAGGATAGGTGTAGACAAACACAAACAAAGGCTGTGCTAAAGCCTCTGAATGATGGATATGGGTAACCTCCCCCCAGGCCTATACAGACAGACTATAACAGGTCAGGCAGTGGGATGTTAGTTCTAAAGGGTAAGAAGTCAGAAACTGATATGTAGGTCAATCAAATCTAAGACCTGTAGTACACTGATATGCCTCTAGGCAGCATGATAGGTTAGAATACAGAATTAAAGGGAGTACCTGACATACCAGTATAGTCATAGCAAATGTGTACAAGTGTCAAGTGTGCCCCCCCAATCCTATGTAGAAACATAGTAACAGTCAGGTGTTCCCCCCAATCTGATAGACACATAGTAACAGTCAGGTGTGCCCCCCAATCCTATGATGAAATGTAGTAACAGTCAGGTGTGGCCCCCCATTCCTATGTAGAAATGTAATAACAGTCTGGTGTGCCCCCAATCCAATGTAGACACATAGTAACAGTCTGGTGTGCCCCCCCAATTCTATGTAGACACATAGTAATACACAGGTGTGCCCCCCAATCCTATGTAGAAATGTAGTAACAGTCAGGTGTGCCCCCCAAATCCTATGCAGAAATGTAGTAACAGTCAGGTGTGCCCCCCATTCCTATGTAGACATTTAGTGACACACAGGTGTGCCCCCCAATCCTATGAAGAAATGTAGTAAAAGTCATTTGTGCCCCCCAGTTATATGTAGACATGTAGGAACAGTCTGGTGTGTCCCCCCAATCCGATGTAGACATGTAATAACAGTCAGGTGTGCCCCCCAATCCTATCTAGAAATGTAGTAACATGTATGTGTAGGTATAATACCAGTGGAGCATAGATTACCTGAGGTGGCCAAGGGGAGCAGGATAGGATAGATTGTAGCATTTGTACAATATGCAGGTATGTGTGTGTTAGGTTATTGTGTGTTTTATATTGTGTGAGAGTGGTCAGTATGTATGCACGGTGAGGTGTGTCCTGGTGGCCCTTGCCCAGTATTGCCGATGACAGGGCCAAATCCTTACAACTGCAGTGCCAAACACAATGCTCCCCAGTATAACTCATTCTAGCAGTAAGCCATTGTAAATGTATGGAAGTAATATGTGTCACCATCTGAAAGGTGGACATGGCATGACTGTTGGGCCAGATATACAAGCAGTACAAAGGGGAAAGTACCCCAGACAGACAGTGTATAATGTGTAACCATTAAATGGACACACCACTGGAATTGTACATACAGGTTTGCAGCACATTATCTGGGCTTGTAGTAGGGAATACCAATGCTGTCTGGCCAAACACTCACAGACCACAAAGGTCATAGGAATGATGTATTGAGAAACAGCTGATGCCCTTGCACAAGCCAGCATAAGTGGAATGCCCTATGCATATCTGTGAGTCAGATGCAAGTAGTGTCCATAGCACACATGCACCCAGCTCACCCAACCACCACCCACAGGTACTTCTCCGGTCTTATCCCTGCTGTTGGGAATGGGTACAATATGACCCCCACCTGTATATGGCAATAGCAAAAGAATGCAGCATGCAGTGCAGGTGTCCCATGCAGGTGTGTCCCTAGCTGTAAGAAGCACCCTGCCAGCATCCACACCACTGGATCAATACTGACAGAAAGTATTGGCATGAACACCTAGCATACCTACCCTGTCACCCCAGGGGAATATACTGTATTGCAGTCTGGGACTGTAGGACTGACAGAATGCAATGGCCTGCTACAGCTGGCCTGCATCACTACCAAATGCCCTATAGTCCTCTGCCAAAGGCCTGTGTCTCATCCGTACTGCCAATGTATGTTATGTCATGGACTCCCAAATAACAACATAACACTCCACAGAACCCATATGCAAGGCCATGTGGACAAATCACAGTAACATGTCCACCATGTTCTACTACATGAACTGTGGACGAGCACCAATATACTGCTGAGATGAGGTAATAACTGTAGGGAAAGTATTAGAGAATATTTGCATAATGTATGGAAGAGAAAAACTAATAGGGGTGGGCGTATGAGCAGCATGGAGTATGTGAAGTCTGAAACACAGCCGTGTGCACATACTATCCATGGCTGCAAACACAAGAATGAGTGGCTACAAACCTGTTCATAAACTGCAATAGGGGTAATGTCCTGACTTATAACCCCTGCCTCTGGGTAACCTGTATGAATCTGTACAGCTGTGAGGTATTGCCACAGCAAGATAAGGCCATGCTGTCACGTTGATGGATGTACAAGTATGGTATCCTCTGCCACCACTGTACCAAGGGGCTGAACCAGTTAAACAGACCCAGCACCAAGTGTCTGCAGGTCCCCCTCCAGAATGGCATTAGTTTGTAAGAATATGTAGGCATTTGACCACAATACTGGACACAGCTGCATTTACCATGTGTTCCCCAGGACATCACTGTGAGCAAATATGTCTGCCTGACAGTACTTGATGACATACAACATCACAGCGTATAACAGTGCACATGGCTAAATATCTCTGCTAACACCAGGACCATGTAGCAGAAGCAGCACAGACACAATTTCCTACAGTACCCACTATCCCTTGCCCAGTTTGACCCCATATTGTCAACTGATCTACAGATATCCTGCAGAAACAGTTTGCTAGCTGTAGGTGTAGAACACAAAAGTCTACATTAGAGTACAATCTACCTGGAATTGATTCACACATTCAATACAGAAGGTCATACTGGGCATGGTCCCACACTTAGAGAAATGAAGGCAATGTCAGACAACAAAATTACTGAAAGGTCATACTGGGCATGCTCACACAAATAAATGAAGTTCATGTCTGCAAACAACAGTGGACCATACATATCTGACAGTTGCAGATGTTAGTGCATACACTCCTCAGTATGCACCAGTCATGCTTTGCACACACATTCGATATGAATGCACACATATATCCAAGGACAATACACTACAATATGCAAAAGGTACACATACATAGATGTGTGGAAAAGAGTGACAGTGACAAACAGCCTTCCATCATGAGGCCTGTGCCACCCAGCACACAGCCAAATGGCTGCAACCACATGATGTGTAAATGTCACTCACCATAAACATTTGCCTCTGGAATCCCTCAGCATAATAGACTCTGCGATGCTAGTGCTAACTGTGTAACATGACTGCACAAGGCTGTAGTCATCTAGCAGTTGTATACACATACCTGTGGAATATAAACCTGTGTGTGCCTGAGTGTGGTGTGTCTGCCTCTAGAGAAATGGATTATGGCTCATGCACACACTGTCCTACTATGGCAAGTCTGCTGATGCCAATCACTTTAAAATACACCTTTGGGAAAGAGACAGCCCAGTAATATCTGTGGCATGTCCTATAAGTGGTTAATGCTGTAGTGTGATAAACTAGTTAGGTAGGAGTTCAAATCCCAGATTTGGCAACTGTGTGTGTGTGTTTGTCTGTGTAGGGATCAATGCTTTTTAGGCTAGTCACACTCACTAAAATTCAAATGTCCTACTTTGGAATGCCTGCTGATATCATTCACTTTGAAATACACCTTTGGAGAAAGCATAGCCCAGTAATTTCCATGACGCATTCTATAACTGCATAATGCTGTAGTGTGATAAAGTAGTTAGGTAGGCATTCTATTCCCAGGCATGACAAGTGCAGGTGTTTGTGTGTGTGTGTGTGTGTGTGTGTGTGTGTGTGTGTGTGTGTGTGTGTGTGTGTGTTAGTTTGTCTGCCTGTAGGGAGCAATGCATTTGAGCCCAATCACAGTCACTACAACCTCCCATGCCCATCTTTGGCAAGCCTGCTGATGTCATTCACTTTGAAATTCACTTTTGGGAAAAGAGTAGCCCAGTAATTTCTACTGCGTGTCCTATAACTGCGTAATGCTATAGTGTGATAAATGAGTTAGGTAGGAGTTCTAGTCCCAGACATGGCAAGAGTGGATGCTTGTGTGTGTGTTAGTTTGTCTGTGTAGGGAGCAATGCATTTCAGGCCATTCACAGTCAGTACAACCTCCAGTGCCCTTCTTTGGCAAGCCTGCTGATGTCATTCACTTTGAAATACACCTTTGGGGAAGGAGCAGTCTAGTAATCTTTGTGACATGTCCTATAACTACATTGCTGTAGTGTGATAAACTAGCTAGGTAGGAGTTCTAGTCCCAGACATGGCAAGTGTGGATGTTTGTGTGTGTGTCTTAGTTTGTCTGTGTAGGGAGCAATGGTTTTGAGGCCATTCACAGTCACTACAATCTCCAGTGCCCTTCTTTGGCCAGCCTGCTGATGTCATTCACTTTAAAATACACTTTTGGGGAAAGATTAGCCAAGTAATCTCTGTATTGTATCCTATAACTGTGTAGTGTGATAAATCAGTTAGGTAGGAGTCCTATTCCCAGACATGGAAAGTGTGGATGTTTGTGTGTGTGTTAGTTTGTCTGTGTAGGGAGCAATGCTTTTGAGGTCATTCACAGTCACTACAACCTCCAGTGCCCTTCTTTGGCAAGCCTGCTGATGTCATTCACACTGAAATACACCTTTGGGGAAATAATAGCACAGTAATTTCAGTGGCATGTCCTATAACTGTGTAATGTTGTAGTGTGATAAACTAGTTAGGTGGGAGTTCTAATCCCAGATGTGGCAAGTGTATATGTGTGTGTGTGTGTGTGTGTGTGTGTGTGTGTGTGTGTGTGTGTGTGTGTGTGTGTGTGTGTAGGGATCAATGTTTTCTAGGCTAGCCACACTTACTACAATTTCAAATTCCCTACTTTGGCATGCCAGCTGATGTTATTCCCTTTGAAATGCATCTTCGGGGAAGGCAAAGTCCAGTAATCTCTGTGGTGCATCCTATAACAGTGTAATGATGTAGTAGTTATGTCAGAGTTCTATTCCCAGACATGGCAAGTATGGATGTTTGCCTGGCTGTGTAGGGGGCAATGCTTTTAAGGCCATTCATAGTCACTACAACCTCCATTGCCCTTCTTTGGCAAGCCTGCTGATGTCATTTCCTTTGAAACACAACTTTGGGGAAGGAGTAGTCCACTCATCTCTGTGGCATGTCCTATAACTGCATAATGCTGTAGTGTGATAAACTAGTTAGGTAGGAGTTGCAATCCCAGACATGGCAACTGTGAGAGTTGGTGTGTTTGAAATAGTGTGTGTGTGTGTGTGTGTGTGTGTGTGTGTGTGTGTGTGTGTGTGTGTGTGTGTGTGTGTGTGTGTGTGTGTGTGTGTGTGTGTGTGTGTGTGTGTTTGTCATTCATATCCTGTGTGGAGGTGGCTGTGAGTGTGTAACAACTGGACTCATTGTGGAGTGGGTTTTGCAATTTTTTTATATGGTGGGCCTATTATATGTCATAATGTCCACCTTACAAGGATAATAGATGTCAAATAGCTGAGAGGCTGGGGTTGCCGATCCATACCCCTACATGTAACATCAAGGCCTGGCGAACAAATTAGGCAAGCCTTGTATTACCCAGAGAACACTCTCAACCCATGTCTCATACACAAACACACTTGCCTAGACAATAACCGCTTTGTTGGTAGTACCCTGCATATTGCCCACAGATAGTAACCATGGTGTGATTACAGTGGAATACAGAGGGAATGGCACCCTGTCCCATCACTACAATAGGCACATAATTGCAGACAGTGCACCTTCACTATGTTCCCCACTGGATGTCTGCAACAACTGTAGTGCCATCAAATGTGACCCACAAATGACATACCATGACTTAAACACATGCCCTGTATGGACAGATACCACTGACACCAGGGAATTCCTTTATCATGCTATTAATGTAGGTGCAGGGTCAACCTGGTGTCCATTACCAGTTCTCGCCACATGAAGCCAGAACTGGCACATCTGATGATAACAATGTGTGTACACAACATGGCCAGACACCCCAGGTACAGTTTCACATGTCATTGAACATGCATGTGGGACATGGGCACATCCCAGACACCGTCCATGTCATGGACTATAGAACACATACATGGCAAGCATTGTACAGCACTGGTCACACACAATAGTAACCCAGATGACTGGATGGTGAATACAGTACTCACCTTTGTGAGCCAATCCAGACACTAAACCCCTGAGCCACACTGCAGACCCTTGTCATGTGGCCTGATGCCAAGGTATGCACTTCACCTAGCCTTGTACAGCCTTCTGGCACAGTCAGCCACTACACACCTGTAAAGCAATGCACCCATGCATGTCAGTACTGGCACCCTGTGTCTGTGTGTGGAGTATGATGCTTTCGACCCCATTCACACTCACTACAACTCCCATTGGCCTACTGAAGCATGTCATCTGATGTCAGACACCTTCACATACCCTTTGCCCATATATCATCTGGATAACATCCGTGATGCAAGTGATAGCTGCATATTATTTTATTGTGGCAAACTAGCTAGTTAAGAAGTCTATTCCTGACCCTGCCAACTGTGTTAATGTGTGCGAGTCCCTGAGAGAATGTGGCTGTGTTGACATTGACATCATGTGGACAGGCATGTGTACTACACCTAGCTTATCACTCCGATATCACTGTTGCAGATGTCACTCGCCATCAGATATACCTTTGGACAGTTCCACATCATGTAAGCTATGTGGTGCATGCAATAACTGCATAGAACTTTAATAGCAATACATAGTCAGTCAGTGGCTTGAAACCCCATACTGGTAGGTGTGTGACACAAACATGCTTAGGTTTTACTCTCCCACCCCCTCCCTGACTTACGTTGTCTCTGTCTGTCTCTCTCACTCCCTCTCTGTTGGATGTGCAGAAGTACACCTGCTTTGCTTAGGCAGCAGCTTGTGTATTGTAAGTGATGCTCATGATCAGCTGATGGCCTCTGCATGAATTGCAATTCCCCTCTAGCTGATTGCATGTGGAACAGCTGTGGTAACATTCCCATAGCCAATTGCATGGAAACACACTCCAATAGATAGGAACATCATGTGGGTGTCGGGCCTTTTCCTTCACTGTGAGCAGGAACTCTATTTGGTGTTTGGCAAACAGCATCACAGATGTTATTGGGATTTACCTCTAACAACATACACTGTGGAGACAAGCCAACAAACAAAAGGGGGATATGCCAGACATGACTACAGAATGTAAGTGTTGCTCTTCTGCATTTGGAGTAATGTTGATTTAACAGGGTGTGTGTGGATATGGCTGGTCTACATGATTTAATACCTGTCATGACAGTGTTATGCGTTTGAGGAAACTCTCACCTGAAGGGTTATCTAAAGACTGGGCAGTGTGTGGAGACTTATGTTTCTTGTGTTACTCACAGAACATCTATCTTAGAACTGCAGAAGCATAGTCTGAATTTGCAGTCAGTACATGGTGACAGCCATGAGAGTTACTGACTTCATATCCTTCATAGGACATATGTCACAACAAACCCTGGTACAACAGTAAATGTATGAGGTTATCACAGCAACATGCCCATATTGGCCCAGTGTTTGTGACTCTAGCCACAAGTTTGTCAACCTCTGTACATATATCATGCAGTAAGAGGTGTATATGTTCTGTACACCATTATTTATTGACATCATACCTGATAAGCCAGTCAAATATCAGACTGCTAGACCATGTTATGTATAGTATGAGTTATTTCTGAGGACATAACCTGGGCATTCTGCAGTTGTGTGTACATTACTGGGGTCTGTGTATTTATGGTGATTGTCGACAGTATGTGTATTGCGCATACATACCTTGGGCTGTGCACAGACTGTAGTAGATGCCATTGTTCTTGGTCCTGTTCTATCTGATGTATGCTGCTCCAGTGTATGGTACCCTATCATCTCACGTCTGTAGGGCCAAACACACACGTGTTGCATACCACAGACAGGCATCGGACCACACTGTGTCGTGACCCAGTGTATGTAGGGTTAGTGCGTGAGTGGCACATAAAAGGATGGAGTTTATCAGACAGTCCATATAGTATCATATTAAGATTGCATACCATATGTGGCTGTGGCTGTCTTCACATTGGTTGTGGCCATGCACTTTCTCACAGGTATCTGTTACTCTGTGCTATGACATACGTGTAGAGCCTGCTATATTTGCAGGAACATGTGTATTCCCCCATACAAAATTTAGTCCAGTGTTGTGGCAGTCTGCCTGTAGTTTCCACAGTGCTTTGTGACATGCCTAGCAGCTTAGTGTAATTACCCAGTGTGCTATGTCCAGTTATTTGCAAGACATACTGTTGCCAGGCCACCATAACTGTTGTGTATTTCTGTCAAAGCAGTGGGATTCTGTACAGATGTATGTCACTAGCTACTGGGTAGAATGTGGCCATGTGACCTCTGCACCACAAGGTATTATGTGTCAGGACAGACTGGCATATGTGAATGCATAAACTGTCTGGGCATATGTAGTCCAGTATTTACATGATATACCCATGTACATGGCTGTTAACATCCACATTGTCAGGCGTGGTCCACATGTCTCGCATGACGGGGATCTGTGTACACCTCTGGACTTATTACAGAGTGCTAGACTGTCCAGATATATTGGTCATATCTCTGCTGTAGATCACAGGATCAATACTGTGTTAGGACAGGAACTATACTATGATGCAGTTAGGGTGTCTGTCAGTAGCCAATGGAATACATGTCAAAAACAGATGTAACCTCCCACACACAACATGTCTGTTAAGACAACCCCTGTTACAGTAGCAACAGTCTACATATATACCTGCAATACATACATGACATCCCCTTGCACTAAGAGGTTGGGACTATTGGTGCTGACGTAGGACTCCACTCCATGTTCTGGACATATGGTAAACATTTATGTATATATACATATATATATATATATATATATATATATATATATATATATATATGCACATATACACATATACATATCTACTTACATATACGGATATATATATATATATATATATATATATATATATATATATATATATATATACATTTACCAACTCAAATATATACATATACACAGCTATATATGTCTACACTGTGGAACAAACTGTGGAATTCTCTACCCTCGCCACTACATAGTTTACCTAACCATAACAATTTCAAATCCATACTTCTCTCCCATCTACCCTCCAGATGGGAATGCCCTTCACATGCTCCCACCTAAAAAAAAAAAATTCTCATGTTATAAGTTTTCCACAAATTGTATGCATGCTGGCCTCTGGCCTATCTTGCACATACCCTTATAATGTCATCCTCCTAAATGTAATGTAACATATACTTTAGTGTAAAATTGATACCTCTGTACTGATCATTACTAACCTATTCTGTATATTGTGATGTTGGTCAAGTACTTTTTTTATTTAGTGTTTTCCTTTTTTTTGTAATTTTGCAACTTGTAATGTTCTGTGGCATCCAGTGTGTGTTTTATGTAATGTTGTTTTTCTATGTACTGGAGCTTTTCTCCTTGGGTCTCCACTGAAAAGGGGCCACAAGCCCAGCTGGACTAACTCGGTTAACAAACAATAAATAAAATAAAATAAAAATAAATAAAAAAAATACACATATACAGATATATATATATATATATATATATATATATATATATATATATATATATATATATATGCACATATAGTTATGGATATCTGCATATATATTGACATAAATAGGTATATCTGATTAGATATGCATGCACATATAGTTATAGATATCTACATATATATCGACATAAATAGGTATATCTGTACACATAGGATGGCATACATATATATCTATATACACAAACACATACACACACACACACACACACACACACACACATAAATATATATATATATATATATATATATATATATATATATATATACATATATACAGAGAGATCTAAGAATGACCATTTATATGATGCACTATACAGATGTGTAGAAATACATATATATATATATGAATATATATGTGTCTGTACATGTAGACATATATGTACATATGTATATGTATATATCCATATCCTTGTCATGTGTAAACATCACGGCTGTGTATACCTTCCCAGATGTATCTCACCGTATGTATCTGATATGTGTATATTTAGATAGAACAACATATGTGATGCAACAGTAATATCAAATAACAAGTACTACACAATTGTGGAAGTCAAAGCAATTGTTCAATACTATTCAATATGTGTACTGACAGTTATATTTGAAAAACAACTGTCTCCACAGCTGACATGGTGTAGTGGCTCACTGTTGTGATTATAGTGTACAGGGTCCTGGGTTCAAGACCTGCAAGGGCTGTGTATTTTGTTGCTGGGCAGAACAAGGGCTGTTGGATACAGAGTGATTAAGGCAGTTTTGAGCAGCTTTAAGCATGTTTGCATGGGTTTATGCGAAGCTAAGCGGTGCTAAGGTACAGTTAAACATACGGGTGCTTACACCATGTAGGCTTCACTTACCAGTGCGCAAATGTGCTCAACTGTAATATTGCAGCAATGCTAAAACTTGCTAAGCATGGCTCAGCCCTTGTAACCAGTGCTCATGTCCCAGTCTGATAACATATCAGGGTAATGACATCTGTAATAAGTATATGTAATGTCATGTACATAACATGCATCTATGTGCTGTCATTACAGTAGCAAGGGGTGTGACTGTCATGTCTGGGACACTAAAGTATATCAGACCTGTACAGCACTCTTATCCATGTGACTGTGTTGCAAACAAGTGTAGTAACCCAGGTTACATGCTGTCACACTGGCATGTAGTGTATGATAGCATTACTACTGTTGACAGTGCTTTCCCAGGCAAGAGTAGATTGCTAAATGTAGCACTGACAACAAACACCCCTGCAGGCATAGCTGGACTCTGAGGCCTCACTGTCATGTTCCTGGTGTGTGAGCTGTGTCACAGTATATATCCCGTACTGGATAATGATCTGACATGTGGAAAGTAACTGTAGACTACTGTCTGTACAGCACATGTCAGTGAGGGCTTCCAACATGTAGTAATGGCATACATATTGGTGTCAGACGTCTATCTGTCGACACATTCATCCTACTGCATAGCTACTTGCCAAGACAATGTCTGTTATTCCCTGTACAGATGTGCAGATGGCAGGTATCCAGCTTGGATATGTACAGGCAACCTATGCTTGACTAACACAGACATGTCTGCCCAGCTGTGTTATAACTGGCACATACAGGAGACAACACCCTGCACACACCACATGCCACAGGTACCTTCACCACACTACCACAGTCAACAGAACATGCTTGGGTACAGGTTTCCATCACAGACACTAACCATGTGTTGTAATACATGTTGCATACATGTCAACTGGATCACCTCAGTGGCCATTTGAAGGAGGCACCCAGAGGATTGGCTGATGCATGTAACTCTAACCCTGAGGGTCACCACAGTGGTGTCTGTCAATTGATTGCCTGCTGGCACATGGCAGGTGGGATGATACCACTGTACACACATCTCCTACACTTCCCCTCTCTCCATGGACAATAGCCAGGTACACACCAATGACCAACTGCATCAATGCACCCCAGTACTGACAAATGTGTATGTTTGCATTACTGAGGATAGCAGTGTCTGTGTGTTAGTACACATGTAGTTGGGAATACCATGAGAGCCTTCACACCCACCGCAACACCCATTGCCATAGTAAGATGTGGCTGCTGCTGTACTGGACATTACATGTACCCTGTTATGCTCCTCTCCCTAACTGCTACATGTGCCTTGCAGTAACAGCACAACAGTGTTGTACAAATGGGTCGATAGGCATGGGATACCCATTGAGTTCTGGCAAGTGTGTGTATGTATGCATGTCTGTATATCTGTAGGGTACAGCATTCTAAGGCCACTTACTCCTATTACAATATGCATTGCCACACAGTAGTATGGATAGTGTTGTTGCTGCCCATGGTTGAGGCATGACAATGCAACACCCTGCTATGCCTGTGGCATGTGCATTAGATGAATATCCCTGTAGTACCACTATTGGGATGGACAATGGGTTGTATCACAGTCATGGGCAATGTGTGATGGTGGAAAAGTCAGAATGTCATCAGGGGTTCCAGTTTGTACAATATCCACTGTGGGATGTGGTGCCGTGTACACTGTCATTACACCATGATACACCCGGTATATGTCCCATGTACCATTGTATGGTGACCACTGTCACCATCAACCATACAGATAACTGATACCGCAATCCAGCCCAGTTATGCATGTGCTGTGTGCAGCCTACCTGTAACACATTGGACATACTGACAAGTTAGTTAGCACCAATAGGCCCAGGTCTCTCGGATGTGTGTCTGTCTGTTATGTGTCTGTTAATGTGTATATGAAGGTATGTCACACTATGTATTGTCCATATATAACCATTACATCCCCATTACCATACTGTACATGTCTGGGGATGTTCTGCATGTAACATGTAACCTGGAACACACCTCACCCTAAATGTTGTGTGGTGTGTGCAATGAAAGCAACACACTTCAGTAGCACTACATACTTAGGTAGGGGTATAGTCCCACTGTTGCCAAGTAAGAGTGTGCGTGTATGCGGATGGATCTACATCAGGTTGCTGATTATACATGTCCCAGCGGGTCACCTGTCCATGTGGCACAAACAGTAACTGTTATACAAACCTGTGACATGTTTTCAACTGTACCCAGGATATGTCACAGCCATGGTGTCACCAAAGTGCCATACCCCTTGTGGAATATGATTGCAGACCATCCTCCTGCTGACACATGTACACCTACAACACAAATGGATAACATTATGGAGACCACAATCACTCAGTGTCACTAACAGCTATAATGCATCATGGCTGGACAGCTACACTACCTGACATGGATGCATTAAACATTAGTCCTGACAACATGTTCCACAGCAGTACATTGGTGCACTGTAGTACAGTCACTGTATGCATCAGGACCATATTAGCCTGTCCCTGCATCAATGTTATGGATGACAGGGATGTGGCACAGGTATCATCATATGCATAGGGTGTGTTGTTGGTTTGCCAGAGACAGAGGGTGGGCCATACTTTTGACAACATGTGTGTGGATGAGGGGTGTAATTAGTTGAAATGGGCATGGTGATGTGGTGTGTTTAGGTATGGGGTTGCCCTAGGTGTGTTTGTATAGTGCGTGGGTATGCATGCATTTAGTTCTGCCATGTGGCTACCTTATACAGGTGTTTTTTGGACAGCTGTAGACCATACCTGGCAGGGTGTGCAGTTCACCACCTCCAGCCACGGACACGTGGACTGTGCCTGCCAGGGGTTCCTTGAACACGTCCAGGTACAGGCCTCAGTGTGCTACTCTCCCCTGATAATGACAGATGTCTGCTGGAACCAGGTCCCTCCTGGGACTGGCCAGGGCCATGTGCACTTAATCTGCTGTGGTGTGGTGTGAATAGCGCCCCCCCTGCAGTGCTGGGGCTAGTACTGCCGCTATGGGAGCACCTTGGTGTCCTAGCATGTCCACATCAACTGCCAGCTGTTGGTGTTGCTGCCCTACATCCAAGTGGCCATCACCCCACTCCCACCACATGTTCAAGCACGGATAAACCACTGTTGATGAGGCCCACCATCTCACCCAACCATCTATCCATGACCTCGGTATAATCACGAGGGCTCCAGCGAGTTGTCGCTTACAGATGAGAGAGCAGCCCTCTGCAGCCTCAGGCCCTGTCTGGTGTACAGTTCCATATGTGCCTGTGTCCTCATGACAGTCTGAAACATGCGCCTGGTGGTACCAGTTGTGGCACTTCTTCCAGGGGCATGATGACCAGCGGCCCTACCACAAGCACCCTGGTACATCTGCCTATGTGGTGCCCTGCCAAACATCCAGCTATGCCTGCTGACCAGACACAGTAGACATAGATACCACACTCTCCTGTGCACTGCCACCAACCGCCAACTGTCCCTTTGCTATGGTCACTGGTGATGGGGTATGTATAGGCACTGTAACTGTGTGCAGGGTTGGGGTGGCTAAGAGGGGGATGTCAAATGATGGTGCAGTTTCGGCCTCTAACAACCCCGCCTGTGCCTCAACAGTACTGTCATCATCTTCGGTGTCAGTATGGACACCAACATCAGATTGCATGCAGGGGGGACCCTGACCCACCTCGCCACCTGTGGGGGAAAACAAAAAACACACTTTAAGATCTGTACAGCATTGCATAACAGTACACACATATATATATACCCACACACACACACACACACACACACACACACACACACACACACACACACACACACACACACACACACACACACACTGAAATTCCACCATAATACCTACCTGTCCCTGAATTTACAAACAGTCCCACATTTATTCACATAAGTTCCCCATCCTGCATCACACTTGGTAACATACAGTCATTAATACCACTCATTAACGTATCATTCCTCTAAATGCCTAGATGAGTCATCACAACACAAGACCTGTTACTCCATTACCTCCTTGACTTGAGTGGAGTAGGTTTTACATGGCCTCACTGCTGTTATCCAGTGTTCACCCTGGATATGTCTGGACATTGTGAGCATGGCCCCATATGTTAGGGGCTACTACATTCACTCCATAATGTCATGCACTGGAGAGTCATATGTAATTATTGCACAGTACATGCCAGATCTGCTGCTCAATCAACTTATCATGTGGACAACCGTAATATATGTATACACTCCCTGGTGTTGTCTAGTAATTCCCCAGTGCATCTGTAGTGCTGCATACGTGGGTAGTCATTCACCTTTATGCTGATTGCAATATTAAGGGTATACCTGGTATCTACTTTCCCTCCCAATGCATGTTCCATGCTACAGACCTTATTATACTATACTATACTGTCCTGTGATTACATATCAGACAAGTATTCCTAGTGTCTCATGTGTCAGTCCATGTACTGTAAGATTCCAAAGGGAAGTACTGCCATATGAACAGCCCCACAATCACACATGTGCATACATGGAAACCCACACAAACACACACACATGCACACACATGTCCTACATGCATCAACACCCTCCACTCCACCAGATTTCACTTACAGACAAAATAACCCCCACACACACACACACACACACACACACACACACACACACACACACACACACCTACAGGTGAGGTTGCACAAAGATAGTACACACAGTCCTCCCATTACCCATCTGTCAAAATGCATAACATATAGTACTCAACAGCATGCAGTACAGCTATAGTCAATCCATGATAGCAATAGCATACATGTGTGTGATGCATGGGCTGTGTTAGTAGGTGATGCCCCTTCCCCCTGGAAAACACTGCACCTATGTACACAGCATTGCTGTGCACCTGTTCTGCACCCTGCCATGTACTGTGCACCAAACCTCACAGGTGTACAAACAATTGCTGAATGTGTATTACTGTGTCAGTTATGTCTGCTCTAATGCTCACAGACCCTATGTTTTTGAGCGACACATACCTGGGATGATATGTGGAAAGATGTAATTTGTGAATGCCTGATGTCTGGTTTACAGATCTCAACATCATTGGTGCATGTGTGACCAATATGATACTATTACACTGACAACCATCAAACCTAATTGTGGCTATGAGGAGTGTACACACTCTTATTGGTATGATGCACTCTTCCGTGATATGCCTTGGGACCACATCACCACATATATTAACATTACATGAGCCTGATATGTGACATATGTCCTGTACATTCACATGCAGATTCTAAGAAATGTGTTAGGTGTGCAGATGCTGACCATGATGCATACACTCCATGGGTACATATGTGTGCACGCTCTTATCATTATGGTTAGTTGCACCTATTGTTATGTGTACAACAGCAGCCACTATTCCTGGCAGGGATATACTAGCATGGGCCATCTGCATTTGCCAGTATATGGTCAGTCTGCCCTACACATGTCCCCCAACTCTGCATGACTGCAGGGTCTATTCATGTGCACATCGCTTGGAGTTCACACACTACCGTCACTATTGCTGTGGAGTTAGGGTTATGTCTGTCACAGTTCTTGAACCTGACTGTGTGCATATACAGCCATTCTTAACATCCTTAGGATCCCTGCTGCAGTTCACTGATGTGTCATGATGACACACCCTCCCCACCTTCAGCCTTTTTGCAGATGCCTGACAACTATGGCCTAAACATGTGTGTCAGTTTGCAGTGTCCCAAACACTGAACACCACATGTAACAGCCTAGTCCCAGCTAATGACTGGCAAACATACAGATGTACATTGGCACTGGCACAGTACAGATGGGGATGGTGTGCCTGAGGTGGGGTGAGGCATTGGTTGTGCAGCACCTGTATCTTACATAATACTGTCTGTAGGTTTCCAACATGGTCATGGTACACCAGTACACATTGCAATGCATGACGGTTGGGGACCTCTTCTGTTATGCATACACTACCTGAAGAGAAGCCTGGCTGATGTTTCCTGTGGTACAACTGTCACATCTGTTTACTCTAACCCATAGGCCATATGCTTGCAGAGTCCAGGCAATTGCTGACATGGGTACCACACAGCCAGTACTTGCTGAACATTCCTGCTACCCCCTTAGTGTTGTGGCATGTTAGTGGGCAGCCTGCATGACCAGTTTGCTATATGTGACAGCAGTTGTCTTGGGTGGCCATCTCTTTATGTCCTACATCATTCCTGTCCCATACATCCTTGCCACATGCATGACTGTCTACACTGTTTGCCATGGCATATGCAATGGTGAGGTATGGCTACATGTGCAGCTCATGGGTTCTACCTGTTGGGTATGGAGCCAAAGCCATGTCATGTAAGATGTGTGCAAGCCATGCCTGCCTCTGTTGCAGGTAAGTGTACACATTTGATGGCCAAATGTCTTGGACAGCTGACCACTACGTGGTGTGATATTGGGGATATGTACTTGCTGAATGGTGCATTTCCATGACAAATGCATGCAGGCAGTACCTCAAGAGCTGCCTCCACTATATTTTCTCTGGAGTGTGTGCACACATATGCTTCCAGTGTTTGTGAAGGTGTTTATTCCCCATATTTGCTGCCCTAATCTACGGTTCAGTATTACACACTCAGTGCTCATGTTGGGATCACATTGCAGGTGTTAAGGGTTGTGGACCACAGTATTATGTTATGCCATAGTGTAGATCTGTAACCAGTTGCCATTGTAATACTGGTATATACACTGTTGTAGCACTGTATATGGTAATGTTTCACACATGTCCCTACTGTAGGCCATGTGTCCCACCATTATGTTCATCCCTGTGGACACATTTCACAATGACAGGATGTTAGTTATCTTGCAGGTGTCTGACATACCATTCAGATACCTCAACATGGTCACCACTGATACATAAACATGTATGGCATGCATTATGGGTAGGTGTGTTAGATGAATAGCCATTACATGCCCGACCTACATAAGAGTTTGAGAGATGTGATGTTGCACATCTGTTTATTACTACTATGCAGCAACAGATGATATATATATATATATATATATATATATATATATATAAAACATCTCACATATGCATGATCTACCTGCACAGATGCAGATGCAGATGCAACAGTGGTCTACTGATGTGTCCACCTCCAAAATTGTCTCCGCCAGTTGTTGGCAGGTGCCAACACTTGTCAGAGGGGGATGGATGGCATGATCCCCCCCCCCTGTTGTGAGGTGATCCCCCCAAACTGCAGCAGCATTATGCAGGCTGACATACTAGGTCACCAAAGAGAACTTAGTAGTGCTCTATCAGGTGGTTCAGTATGATCTTATTTTCTGCCGCTGAATACACTGGTAAACGGCCGTGGGACATCTTGCCTGAAAGACATAAAGATGGAAACAGGTCTGAGTAACTCATACAGCAAGGTTACCATAGTTCCCACCCACCATATCAGTGACAATAAACTGTTCACACAATTCAATAGGTATGGCTACAGTTTACCTACCATTGGGACATGTATTGTATTGTACCATGCTTTGTGCTATGTGTTTGTAGCGGACACTATCATTGCTGGACTGTTATGGACTATTTCACCTGCATGCCATTGTCTATAGGTTCCATATAGGTATGCTTGCTATGTGTTTGCTGCACATCTGACATTCTGTGTTATTGGGGATATCTATGCATGCTGTTGGACATGTTCTGGGATTCTGTGGATTATTACTACCCACATACGTTCTATAACAGTAACACAATAGCATGTTTAGGGAATAGTTTCCAGCAGAACCTTCTCTCCCACCTCATCTGGCCATGTTACCAGGCCACATCACATGTGGGACACACCCTGGGGCCTCCTCATCTACTGGTCCAGCACTACCTTCAGGTGGAACCACCTCAGGGGATAGTGCCCCCCCCAGGGGCACACTCAGACATGATCCTGTCACCCAAGGTCAGGTCCAGGGTCTTGTCTGTCCACCACACAGATCTTGTGTCAGATATATCACTGGCAGTGTGTGTGTTGAGTGCTAGCAGTACATGGCTACACCCATTTGTGTTTCTGACTTCATATTCCTGTCTAAGGGTATGTTGCAGACTATCCTGTAACACCAGCAACTCGCTTAGTGTATGACAATACTATTTCACATATGGACCTGTGTTCCTGCCTCTGTCCTCCACCTACATACCAGGCTTTGTCCATATGACATACTGTCAGGGGTTGTTATATAGTGGCCTGTGAGTATGTCATGCTGCCATTCCTGCCATCATTCCACTGCTGTTGTGGCCCGCACACATATTGTGGGGTAGGGTCCATATATGTGTGGGCTTCATCTGCACAATACATGTGTGCCCTTCTGCAGTCCAGAGGTCAGTGTATGTAACAGTGGTATATGCCCCTGTAGTCAGTCTGTGAGGGGGTGCACCATAAATAGCCTAGGCTGTTACAACATGTGAGAGATATCAGGAGTAAGCTGCCTTAAGGTATATGGATGTACATTACCATACAATCCACCTTGGGAAATGCAGGCCTACTGCTTCCTGCCATACAGACTGTTCTGTTTGTCAGTGTGATTGTGATAGTTTCAGTTATGCCTTGTCATGTAACACATACATCCCATTGTGTCAAATGAAGTCTTTTCCCCCAGAGATTGCATACAGAGTGTAGTTAGAGGCTGCTGGACTATACATCTGCATTACTTACTGTTGATTGATTGTTATCCTGTGACCCTGTCTGTCTTTACTGTTGTACTACTTGAAGGCCTTGGCCTTGACAGCAACATATATTATGCTTTCCAGAATACTGTATTAATTGAACTGTTTGAGAGTTGCATTAATCTGTTTATATGTATTTCAAAGTCTAAACAGCTATTTGACATGGCATATACAACTATAATAGTACACAAATAAAGCTTTCTCATGTATGCAAACCTGTGTGTGGTATTATATCCTTTGACCTCTCTGTGGGTATATGTTTTAGGCAACAATTGTCTTTTGAATGGGTGACTCATAGAGTGTCCATTTGATAAGATGGCAACTGTAGGAATACTGGCTGTTCCGTATCTTCCTATACATATCTCTCTGTGTGCATGTGTAGTTACTTATCTCTCTCTCTATATATATATATATATATATATATATATATATATATATATATATATATATATATATGTATCTGCATATATGTGTGTATATGTATCTTATGAATGTTTATTGCTTCCACATTGTACATTCCCTATGGTAGCCAGACTGTACTGCATGATATGTTATTGATACCAGCCTGACATCATACAGGTGGGATGGATTACTGCTAACATCTTGTGCCCATGATGTGTTAGGTCCTGGTTATTGGACTTGCAACAGTTAGTATTGTATTGCAGGGCAGACCGGTTTGGCTGTGGGGGTGGGGGGGTAATATCAATACATACAAGACGTATATAGCTTGGGCCCCCTCACCCCCATTAAATGTGCCTGTGGTCATAAATGTATTTGTTATGTGCTCTTTTATATCTATAGATATATATCTGTATATAAACACACACATATATATATATATATATATATATATTGATATATATATATATATATATATATTTATATATATATATATATATATATATATATATATATATATATATATATATATATATATATATATATATATATATATATATATATATATATATATATATATATATATATATATATATATATATATATATATATAGGTCTGCCTGATAACACCGACACAGCAAGACACTGACAACAAAATAACCGACACGAAAAAAAACAACAAAAAAAAAATGTTCAAAAACATGAAACTTCACATGCCCGACAAACCAAAATCCCGACAATCAACAAAACAAATACCTTTCGCGAAAAACACACACACAACACAAGAACACCAAAAACCTTACAAACCTACACTAAACCTCACATACACAACTATCTATGCACAAACCTTAACCCAAACCCTAAGCCTAAGGTCCGTCACTATCGCACATTTACCTTACCCACACCCTAACCCTAACTCGCTTAATCCGCCCCTAACCCATAACTCTGTCACTATCACACACTTACCTTACCCACACCCTAACCCTAACTCACTTAATCTGCCCCTAACCCTCAAGTCCATCACTATTGCACACTTACCTTACCCGCACCCTAACCCTAACTCACTTAACCTGCCCCTAAACTTAAAGTCCGTCACTATCGCACACTTGTCTGACCCTCACCATACCCTAACATCCATCACTATCATACACTTACCTTACCTACACCCTGACCCTAACATCCATCCCTATCACACACTTACCTTAGCATGTTGGTGTTCTCAGCGTCGGGATTCTCAACTGTCGGTCTTCTCCGTTGTCGAACTTCCGGTGTCAGTGTTCTCATCGTCGGCGTTGTGCACTTTTGGCGTTTTCAGGTAGACCTATATATATATATATATATATATATATATATATATATATATATATATATATACACACACACACACACACACACACACACACACACACACACACACACACACACACACGTGCTATTGTAACCTGATAGTAACTTTTTTGCTGACCGTAATGGAACTTTGTTACATTTTATTCACTGAGGAGCTTTTCTCCCAGGTCTCTGCTGAAAATGAGCCAAAGGCTCAGTCAGACTAACACAGTTAACACATGTAAAATACATAAATACATATATACATCTACATGTTTAAAAATGTTTCCTGTACTGCTGAATGGCTGTGCTGGATGATATGTTTGTAAAAACATTAGGGTTATATATGTCTGACATGGCTTAGTAGTAAATCACTTTGGCTATCGTGTGCAAAGCCTAGGTTTAAGTCTTGCAGAGGTTGTTTATTTTGTTGCTGGGCAGAACAAGAGCCATTAGATACAGAATGATTAAGGCACTTTTAAGCAGGTTTGCATGGGTTTTCATGGAGGTAACCAATGCTAACTTCCGGTTACAGTTTAGATGATAGAGTAATTAGTACCAAGCTTGTGAGCCTAGCCAGCCTAATTAGCTTAAGCTATCTTATCCTTGTGAGACTCTGCACCTGCTTGTGCACCTTTGTGGCAAACTAACCATTAACCCCCCCCCCCCCTACCCTAAACAATGGTGGTGGGACATATGCTTACCCTAAATCTGCAACACATTCTTATTCTCTTTTTTTTTTTTTTTTTAGCTAGGAAGCCTGGCGGAACTCTGGGTCTGCTATGATTGGTAGTTGATTTTACGTGCGAGTTACCAGCCCTGATGCACAACCTTCAATGAAGAGCCAGATCGTGCATGTCTTCTCAGAAGAAGGCGCTGTAGCTCGAACCAGACAACACAGCGTACCGTGAGGTGGCGACAACATCTTATACTGATTTAGCTTCTCAGTTGCTTAACCTGTGTAGGCATTGCTTACCCCCGTGCAAACAGGGTTAAACCCTCTTACTGCTGCTTAAAAGTGCTTATGCCCGCTTACCCCCTTGTTAATTTCTTTAAAAGAAATGAAAAAGGGTTAATAGGAAAGTGATGAAAAAGTAGCACATAGAGGGAAAGGCAGTAGGGAAAATAGGTAGGGATGTATAGGAAGGGTGTAAGGAAGGTCCATAGCTGCCCATTTCTTCTACATGAACAGCTGTGCATATACACTGAATTTGGAGATAGATTTGGACACTCATACCCCTGGGAGAGGGGTGAGGGCAACAATAATATGTTGTTAAGCCAATTAGACTAGATTACATGTGTCCAGTGGACACGTGTGTGAAATGGACAGCTATGTATGAGGCGAGATTTTTGGGGGGGAACAGATTGCCCTTTTTTTTCAAGTGAGAGTGGGATGTTGGGGAGGGATAGTAGGTATATTTGGGGAGGTAGGTTGAGTAGGTTAACAGACAAGGCAAACAAGATGCATATGCTATCTCTGAAAAAACAAAAAAACAAAAAAAATCTTGTTTTTTTCCCACTTTTCTGAGATTTAAAAAAGTTCAGTTACAGGCTTGCTGTTCTTGAACTGTTTGTAAGTTTCTGTGAGGCCATTTTTTGCTTGGGCTAAAGGAAAGTCTCTCTGTTGATCAGTGCCAGTGAAAAACATTGAGACACCTGCCTGCCCCTGTGGGAGTGGTTACTGACTTGAAACTGTAGTTTTATTGGCCATTTTGGGTCAATTCCAAAACTCCTTCATCTTCCTCTCTTAAAACCTGGTTGCCTCATGGTTTTGGCGTCTTTTCAGGCTTGTTGGCTGTTGGTGAAGCACCCACCAAGAGGAGAAATGCTGAGAGAAGAAAGGAGCCACTTTTGAGACTTTAATATTTTTTCCTCTGTTTATTTGCTAAGTTTTTCTGCATAGCCGCCTATTTTGAGCATTTTCTGGCTTGTTAAATTTGATTTCTGCATTAGTAACTGTATTTAGAGCACAACATAGAGCTGTTTACTGAATTTCCTGTTTGCACTTATTTTTAAAATTGTTTGTTTCTCAAAACTTGCATTTTATCTGTCTTTGGCCTAGCACTCTTGTGTGGGGTCATTTACTGCACTGTTATAACTTGTTGATACTTGTTAACCTCTGCTATCTCTGAAAAACAAAAAAATCTTGCTTTTTCCCACTTTTCTGAGATTTAAAAAGTTCATTTACAGGCTTGCTGTTCTTGAACTGTTTGTAAGTTTCTGTGAGGCCATTTTTTGCTTGGGCTAAAGGAAAGTGTCTCTGTTGATCAGTGGCAGTGAAAACATTGAGCAGCCTGCCTGCCTCTGTGGGAGTGGTTACTGACTTGAAACTGTAGTTTTATTGGCCATTTTGGGTCAATTCCAAAACTCCTTCATCTTCCTCTCTTAAAACCCTCTTTTGCATGGTTTTGCACGTTTTTGAGCATAGCGCAACAACGGGCAGCGCCGCCTAATTGGGTTTAAACTATTCCTGGCTCCACAAAGTCTGCTCTTCACTTTTTCCCTTAGAACTGCTCTATCTCTCAATTTAAACACCATATTCTCATTCTAAGGCCTTTCACTGGTCCAATTAAGTAATCCTACAAGTTAGCACTATTAAACCATAAGCACTACTTACTCTTATACTCTCTGATTACCCTGTCCTCTATTGGGCCATCTTAAATTCAGTTTCCGTGTTACTCTAGCATGTCCAAAGATCAGTCAATGGTTTCCTCTCCAGTCCAGCTGGTGAATCTGGGAATTTTGAGGCAATGTTACAACTGTCTCATGTACACGGACAACCCTCTCCTCCTCCAAACAGGTTCAAATATATGTGAGAGATGCAACTATTTAGCCAAACTGGTGGCTGAGCTCTCTCATTTCAAAACTGGTGTAACCAGTCAGGAGGAGAAGGTAACCTCACACAACACAATTCCAGTATCACATAGTCCCACCACATCAGTGAACCAAACACATAAATACACAAAACATACTGAGGCTCTAAATAAAAATCTACCTAAGCAACAGAGACCTCCAAAGCAGACATCCAAGCAAACGCTACCTCAAAACAAAGCACACACAACACATAACCCACAAAGTCAGTGTGCCAAGCAGCCACAGCCCTTAAGGCTGAATAACACACCTGATACTATTGTTATAGGTGACTCTATTGTCAGACACACTGACGTCCCGCTCACCAGGCTGAATAAAGAGAAGGTCACGGTGAGCTGCCTGTCGGGTGCTAGGATCCAAACATAGCAAGCACTCAGGTCACTCCAAGGCAAGTACAAATATGACTCAGTCATTGTACATGCTGGTGTGAATGACCTGAGAGGTACCTCCCTGGACTACATGAAAAGAGACATAGAGGAGCTCTCTGATCATGTAGCCCAGGCTGGTATGACCCTGACCTTGAGCAGCATCTTACCCTCACCTAGAATGATGCCACAGTACAAAGACAAAATTATCGATTTTAACAATTGGCTAAAATTTTGGTGTCATTCAAAGGGGATCCAGTGTCTGTCAGCCTGGGATGACATGCTCGACAAGCCACGTTGCTTCACTAGGGACGGCTTGCACCTGTCACCACTGGGCTTTCGGATATTGGCAAAGGCTCTTGCCACCCCATAGTGCCTTTTAGGCAAGGCTCAAAAGTCAAACCCACCCCCATAGACAGCACAAGGAACAAGAAACTAAGGGTAATTCTGCTAAATGCCAGAAGTCTTAACCTCAAGATGCATGCACTCGAAGCTCTCCTCAGTATGGAGAACATCGGTATCTGTGCAGTGACAGAAACCTGGTTCAAGGCTCCAGAGAGCACCCCAGCACTACCAGGCTATACCTCGTATCATGCTTTTCGGCCCCAAAACCCAGACCGAACCACAAAAGGAGGGGGAGTTTCCATATTTATCAAGGATATCCACACTTCCAGGTTAGTGGCATTGCACAAAGTATCGGAGACCATCCATGTGCAACTAACAGTGGGCAAGACTGCTTTTCAGTTTATAGCATCCTACAGACCACCCTCTCAAAGTCAGAAATCCCATTCGGCCTTCCTGAAAACATTGGAGAACATGAAGTTCTCTCCGAACACCATTATATTGGGCGACTTCAACTACCCAAACATTGACTGGGAGCACTACTCAAGCCCCAGCACCTTAGCCCAAAGATTCCTGGAAATTATAAACTCAAATGCTATGGAACAACTAGTCACCACTCCCACAAGAGGGGACAACATACTAGACCTGATCATTGCCAACATGGGGACTCCATGCTCCACACCAGAAGTATATCCCTCATTGGTAAGATCAGACCATAAATTAATTTCACTGGATGTCCACATCCCACCCCACCCAGCCCAGAAAACCACAGTGAAAAACTTCTCAAAACCGAAGTGGAATCCTTCAAGGCCCCAGGGCCAGTGGAAACTACAGACCAAACTGCAGAATCCTATATAAATGCATTCCGGATATCTTCCAGGAATGCATGGATCATGCTATCCCAAACAAAACCAAGACCCCAATCATCAAAGGGCAGCGGTCCAGTCTGGTGGACCCCTGCCATAAATAAACTGTACAACAGAAGGAGGAAGCTACTACATGATAGAGCAAAATCCATCTTAGATAGGTACAAGTACTAATTACTAAAATTAAAAACTCCTCCAATCCCAAAAGGCCCAAAGGCCAGAAAATTGCACACAGACACAAAGACAATCATAAGGCTTTTTAGTTAAGTTAAAACCTGGGATGCAACTCCCAGACTTGTTCTGAGTTGATTCTAAATGACAAAAAATACACTGAACCCACAAACATCGCCAATATCCTGGCAGACAGGTTCAGTGCAAACTTCTCCACCCCCTCCCCCCAAAAGAGCAAGTATCTATCCCGGCAGAGGGCTGCCTCCCAAACATCTCAGATGCTCAGGCGAAGGCTGCCCTCTCCAAAGCAAAAAACACTGCTTCCATAGGACCAGATGGCGTCCCAGGTTGCATCCTACATGGACTACAAGAGGAACTAATCCCGCAAATAAAACAGCTATACAATCTCAGCCTCACTACAGGATATGTGCCCACAGAATGGCATACAGCAACAGTGGTCCCACTCCACAAAGGTGGAGCCTCTACAGACCCTGGAAACTATCGCCCCATAAGCCTGACTAGCTTAGTCTGCAAGGCTATGGAGAGGATCATCATGGAGCTCATAAACAAAGACATTGGGGACCTACAGACACTAGATCCTACCCAGTTCGGCTTTGTCAAGGACAGATCCTCCCTTTTGAACCTGGTTGACTTCTTTGAAACAGTCACCAAAGCCATAGATGAAGGGAAGGTAGTCCACACAGCCTATCTGGACCTTGCAAAGGCATTTGACACAATACCCCACTCGGGCATCATAGATAAGCTATCCAGCTTAAATATAAACCCCTATGTCACAAGATGGGTCGCAAACTGGGTCAAAGACAGAACCCACAGAGTGAAAGTTGCTGGAGCCATGTCAGACTCGAAACCGGTCACAAGTGGTGTCCCACAAGGTTCTGTCCTGGGACCTCTCTTGTTCGGTATTTACTTTTCTGAGGTACAGGCAACTGGGAGGACTATGGCTCACCAAGTTCACAGACAGACTGCAAAAACTGGGCCATAATCAACTCTCCAGCTGACACAAACATCCTTCAAAAAGGTCTCACAGAGACAGATAATTGGTGCCAGCACCATGGTTTAAAGCTAAATGCCAAAAAATGTATAGTCATACCCTTTGGCAAAAACAATGTTCCCACAAATTACCACATAGGCGGAAACCCATTAAGTACAGAGAAAGTTATTAGGGACCTGGGGACCCAAGTTGATAGCAATCTCTCCTTTGAAAACCACATTGCCAAAGTGGTTAGAAAGACCTTCTACATAGCCCACCTCATCATGAAGGGTTTCACATCTAGATCAAGAGAGGTAATCGTGCCCCTTTATTCATCCCTCATCAGGCCCATCATAGAATACAATGCCCCTTTTGGGATGTACCTTACCCGACACCTGCAGCAATTAGAAAGACCCCAAAAGTGTCTCACCAAGAGGATCAAGGGTCTCAAACAGATGCCATATGCTGCTCGGTTAATAAAACTCCAGCTCTACTCAGTTGCATACCGCCTACTTCGAGGCGATCTATGCCTGACATACAAAGCTATGTCAAATCCAGAATTAATGGACATGCTCCACCTCAGTAAATCTAAATCCCTTAGAGCCACATGCTCAAGGGACTTGAACCTCAGCACAGAAATAAATAGAACTTGCTGTAGGGACAGGTTCATAACCCAGAGGCTCCCTTCGCTCTGGAATAGAATTCCAGTTCATGTGAGGCAGAGCACCTCACTGAATCTCTTCAAGAAGAATCTCGATAAGTGGATGGGGGATCGTAGGTTTGTCCCAGGGATTACTCCCGTGTCACTATTAGACAGAGGCACAGTAAACTAAACCTTAAAAAGGGCACAGTATACTCAAATCAAGGGGTGGCATAATCCATACAAAATTGGGCTAGGCTTATAATTGCCCCAGGGCAGATAGCCTAGTATGAACCTATGAACCTATGGGGGGTATATGACACATGTGGTGGATAAACACCTTGATGGGGAGGGGTGTTTGGAAATCGGAAGCCCATGAGCCCCCTAGTAGAAACAGTGGGACTGAGGTCCTCACCAATGGGCAGTCACCACTGCACCTTCACAACCCCAAAGGTGGCTGTGCTGGGGGCTGAGTAGGAGGGCCAGGCCGACCCTCTAATTGCAACACATGGTCCTCAAGCTGGCATAGCAGATCTCCGTCCTCCCTGCGGAGCTCGCTACGCACCACAACCTGGACCTGGCGATGGGTGACAGGTTCCTTTCCGTGCCCGCTCTCGAGGGGGCAAGCCCCATCACCTGAGGTGGTTCCACCTGAAGGTGGTGCAGGACCAACTGACGAGGAGGTCCTGGGTTGGGCCCCAGATGTGCTGGTGCCCAGTACCATGACCAGTTGAGGTGGGACAGGTGAGTCCGCCAGGATCGGCCTTCCCCAACATGTTATGGTGTTTAAATTTTATCAACATATGTGGATTAGTAATAGTCAACACATTCCAGGATTAGGCATAACAGCATGCATAGATATTCCCATTAACCCAAACACCAGATATGCAAAGTTGCATAGCAAACAGAACACATGTATATATGGGACCACAGTGGTCATTACAACAGCATGCAGGTACATTGATGGCAGCATGCCACCAAAGTGGGAGTATTTCAACATGGCACATGCATAGAAACAAATTTAAATAATTATCAAACAATAGGATGTATGTCCCAACAGTAGAGTTAATTCAGCACATACCGATTGAGTTGTTTATTTAGTTTATTGTTGCAGATATTGTGGGGGGAGAGAAAGATGTCAATTAACAACTAGTATATTCCTGTAGTTCGCATTACTTTCCTAATCAGTGCTGTGATCTGTACCTTACAGGTATTAGTACACTACCCTATTGCCTTAGTTTGGACAGTGGTATGGCTGTCGACAGCTATTTACATGGACTGTGTTTTACCTGCAGTATACACCTCTTACCTGGTATACCTGTGGAGGTATTGTTTGTTAACACTACCTAACTGTTTCTACACATACTCCCAGATTCCAGATTGGTGTTATGCATATGCCTGTCCTTTTCTTTTTACACACACTCTGGGCATGTCTTCACCACATGCAGGTGAACCGGGACATATTTTGACTATTGAACTCTTAAACCTTTAGTGACTTGTACAATGACAGGTTTGTTTTATTTGACATTTTCCAAATATGTACAGGTCAAATATATGACATGAAATGCTGCCTACATGTCAGAAAGTAGCACACTGATATGGCAGAGGGACAGGGTAACAGCCGGCAGATATAATAAATGAATAACTTGACATTCTAGACATTTCTGTACACTTGTGGGGTATGATTCTGCATACAGCTTACTACCACTCCCAGGATTCAAACCATGGCTGTGTCTGCTAAAAAGAAAACACTGTCCATCACAACTGAGTGTGCTATATAGATATTGTTGTGTAACTCTTGTCTGATTTCTGTCTATAATTTTCCGGTGGTTTTACAGTCTAACCTTGTAATTACAACATTCATATACAGGATATCCTAGACAGTTGTATTATGTAGTACAGTGTGGGTGACAGTGATGAGTAATACCTTATTATTCTGAGCAACTGTAACACTAACAATGCCATACAATACCAGAGTAAACAGTACCAGTACAGGATATCAATCTTTTATTTATAGGCACAGTGTTCGTATCTGACAGACCTGTTGGAGCAATGTTGATTAGCACTACCTGAATGTTGCCACATAAATTACCAGTTTCCACATTACTATTATGCACATACATAAAGAAAGAAAGAAAGTTACTGTTTGTCGTTTTTGCATTTAAGTTACCTGTAACACATTGCACTTAAGTTACCTGGCACTTGCTCGCTAAAGCAATTATATAAGTCAGCACTAAAAATTAAAAGCACTACACCCTCACTACCCACTGGCCCTTGTTTTCAATTATTAAGGAATTCCCAATATTATTCTAGCATGTCCAAAGGTCAGCTGTCAATCTCCTCTCCGGTCCAACTGGTGAATCTGGGAATCTTGAGGCAATGTTACAACTGCCTCATGTACACAGACAACCCTCTCCTCCTCCCAACAAATTCCAACACATATGAGAGATGCAACCATATAGCCAAACTGGAGGCTAAGCTCTCTCAACTCAGTACTGGCATAACCAGTCAGGAGGAGAAGGAAACCACACTCACTACAATTCCAGTCTCACATAGACCTACCACGACAGCAAACCAAACACATAATCACACAAAAACATACTCGGAGGCTCTAAATAAAGATCTGCCTCCAAAGCAGACACCCAAGCAACCGCTACCCCAAAACAAAACACGTGCAACACATATCTCACAAAGCCAGTGTGCTGAACAGTCACAGCCCTTAAGACTAAACAACACACCTGATACACTTGTAATAGGTGACTCTATCGTCAGGCACACTGACGTCCCGCTCACCAGGCTGAACAAGGAGAGGGTCACGGTGAGCAGCCTGTCGGGCGCTAGGATCCGCCACATAACACAAGCACTCAGGTCACTCCAAGGCAAGTACAAATATGACTCAGTCATTGTCCATGCTGGTGTGAATGACCTGAGACGTACCTCCCTGGACTACATGAAAAGAGACATAAAGGAGCTCTCTGAGCATGTAGCCCAGGCCAGTATGACCCTGACATTGAGTAGCATCTTACCCTCACCAAGAATGATGCCACAATATGAAGACAAGATGATCAATTTCAACAATTGGCTTAAGTACTGGTGTCATTCAAAGGGGATCCAATGCCTGTCAGCTTGGGATGATATACTCGACAAGCCACAATGCTTCGCTAGGGACGGCTTGCACCTGTCACCCCTGGGCTTTTGGATATTGGCAAAGGCTCTTGATACCCCCATAGTGCCTTTTTTAGGCAAGGCTCAAAAGACAAACCCACATCCATAGGTATCACAAGGGATAAGAAACTAAGAGTAATGCTACTCAACGCCAGAAGTCTAAACTTCAAGATGCACGCACTCGAAACTCTCCTTAGCATGGAGAACATCGATATCTGTGCAGTAACAGAAACCTGGTTCAGGGCTCCCGAGAGCACCCCAGCACTACCAGGTTATACCTCATACCATGCTTTTCGGCCCCAAAACTTGGACCGAACCACAAAAGGAGGGGGAGTATCGATATTCATCAAAGATACCCACACCTCCAGGTTGGTGGCAAAGCATGAAGCATCAGAGACTATCCATGTGCAACTAACAGTGGGTAAAACTGCCTTCCAGTTTATAGCCTGCTACAGACCACCCTCCCAAACCCAGGAACCCCACTTGGCCTTTCTGAAAACACTGGAAAATATGAAGGTCTCTCCAAACACCATTATATTGGGTGACTTCAACTACCTAAACATAGACTGGGAGCATTACTCTAGCTCCAACAACCTAGCCCAAATGTTCCTAGAATTTATATACTCAAATGCTATGGAACAACTTTTTACCACTCCCACAAGAGGGGAAAACATACTGGACCTGATCATCACCAACATGGGGACTCTATGCTCCAGACCAGAAGTGTATCCCTCACTGGTAAGATCAGACCATAAACTAATCTCAATGGATATTCACATCCCGACCCCACCCCCTGCCCAGAAAACCACAGTGAAAAACTTCTCTAAAGTAAATTTCACACTCCTCAAAACCGAGGTGGAATCCTTCAAAGCCCCCGGGCCTGTGTAAAATATGGCCCAGACCACAGAATCCTTTATAAACGCATTCTATGAACACCTTCAGGAATGTATGGATCATGCGATCCCAAATAAAACCAAGACCCAATCCTCCAAAGGCAGATGTCCTGTCTGGTGGACCCCAGCCATAAACAAACTATACAATAGAAGGAGGAAGCTACTAAATGATAGAGCAAAATCCCAAAAAGGGAAGGAATCACTGATCAGTATTAGCAAAAAACTACGGGCACTCATAAAATTATCTAAGGCCAGCTTCGAGAAAAAAATTGCACAGGACTCTAAGGATAATCACAAGGCTTTCTTTAGTTATGTTAGGAACCTGGGTGGTAATTCCCAGATATGCTCAGAATTAGTCCAAAATGACAAAAAATACACTGAACCCAAAGACATTGCCAACATCCTAGCTGACAGGTTCAGCGCAAACCCCCCCCTCCCCACCAAAAGGGCAAATATCTATCCCAGCAGAGTGCTGCCCCCCTGACATCTCAGATGCTCAGGTAAGAGCCGCCCCCTCCAAAGCAAAAAACACAGCATCAATGGGATCAGACGGTGTCCCGGGCTGCGTCCTACATGAACTCCAAGAAGAGCTAAACCCAAACATAAAACTACTGTTCAATCTCAACCTTACTACAGGATATGTGCCCAAAGAGTGGTGTACAGCAACAGTGGTCCCTCTCCATAAAGGTGGTGCCTCAACAGATCCCAGAGAGTATCGCCCCATAAGCCTGACTAGCTTGGTCTGCAAAGCTATGGAAAGGATCATCATGGACCTCATAAATAAAGATATTGGGGACCTACAGACACTGGATCCTACCCAGTTCGGCTTTGTTAAGGGCAGATCCTGCCTCTTAAACCTGGTTGATTTCTTTGAAACAGTCACCAAGGCCATTGACGAGGGGAAGGTGGTCCACACAGCCTACCTGGACCTCGCAAAAGCCTTCGATACAATACCCTACTCGGGCATTATAGATAAGCTCACCAGCTTAAATATAAACCCCTATGTCACTAGATGGATTGCAAACTGGCTCAAGGACAGAACCCACATGGCTAGAATTGCTGGAGCCATGTCAGACTCCAAACCAGTTACAAGTGATGTCCCACAAGGCTCAGTCCTGGGACCTCTCTTGTTCAGTATATATTTCTCGGAGGTACAGGCCAACACGGAAGGACTGTGGCCGACCAAGTTCACAGACTCTCCAGCCGACACAAGCATTCTCCAAAAGGGCTTCATAGAAACAGACAACTGGTGCCAGAGCCATGGCCTCAAGCTAAATGCCAAAAAGTGTATAGTCATCCCCTTTGGCAAAAACAAAGTGCCCACAAATTACCACATAGGTGGTAATCCATTAAGTACAGAAGAAGTAATTAGGGACCTGGGGACCCAAGTTGATAGCAATCTCTCATTTGACAACCACGTGGCCAAAGTGGTTAGAAAAACATTTTATATAGCCCACCTAATCATGAAGGGATTCACATCTAGATCAGGGAGGTCATTGTGCCTCTTTACTCATCCCTCATCAGGCCCATAATTGAGTACAATGCCCCTTTGGGATGTACCTTACCAGACACCTGCAGCAACTGGAAAGACCCCAAAAGTACCTCACCAAGAGGATCAAAGGGCTCAAACAGATGCCATATGCTGCCCGGTTAAAGAAACTCCAGCTCTACTCAGTGGCATACCGCCTGTTCAGAGGCGATCTGTGCCTGATGTATAAAGCCATGTCCAACCTGGAATTAATGGACATGCTGCACCTCAGAAAATCCAAATCCCATCGAGCTACGCACTCGAGACTTGAACCTCAGCACTGAAATAAATAGGACATGCTGGAGGGACAGATTCATAACCCAGAGGCTCCCTTCACTCTGGAATAAAATCCCAGTCCAGGTTAGGCAGAGTCCTTCATTGACTCTCTTCAAGAGGAATCTTGATGAGTGGATGGGAGATCGTAGGTTTACCCCGGGTATCACTTCTGTGTCACTGTTAGACAGAGGCATGGTATACTAACCTCGAAAAAGGGCATAGCAAAATAAATTCAAAATGGATGGTGAAAGCCAAACACATTCTGGCTAGGCTTATAAATGCCCTAGGGCAGATAGCCTAGTATGAACCTATGAACCTATGAACATCTCACTCTGTTACTCTACACACTCTGGTCACAGTTTGACAACATGGGGGTGGAGATGGGACATACTTGGCTAATTACTCTCATAACATTTTGGGGAGTAGCTAGAGTGACAGGTTTGTTCTTATAGATGTCTGACAATCAATTGTATGTCTTGTTTGCTGCGTAAATGTCTAGGATCATCCCACTGATTTGCCAGGGAGACAGGGTGACAGGCAGCAGCTATGGGTCGATTTACTATACACTCTGAACATATCTGTACAGTTGTGGGGTATGATTCTCCATACAGCCTACTACCATTCCCAGGATTCGATCCATGGCTATGTGTGCAAAAAATACACCAGTTTACGTCACAGTTGAGTGTGCTATTTGGATTTTGTTGTCTGTTTATTCAGTGTTTTCTGTCTAAGTCTTCTCTCAGTTGTACTATTTGACCTCTTGGGATTATAACAGTCATATACAGACATTGCTACACATTTTATTTATGTAGCACATTGTAGGTAACAGTGCTTACTACAACAGTACTATTAAGTGATTGAAACTCTACATTACCATATGATACCAGAGTGAACACATGCAGTCCAGCAGTTAGACCTTTATTGTCAGGTTATTATGCTTTTATTTACATACAACCTATATGACACTCTTCCTGCCCTATTCTTTGGTGTATGTAGTACATGCCTTAAACAATTCAGGTTTTATACAGGCAGTTAACTTACTACTAATTTTAGATTTATTTCCTGTGACAGTACATGCAAGAGTATTACTAACCTGACTCGCGTCGCAACCACTGCAGTCTACAGCCATGGGCTTCCTGGTTCGTAGCCCGCTCACCTGCCACTGTGAAAGATATAAGAGGAATATTTAGCCATACCTATCCATAATATATATGAGCTGGCAATTATTAAACAGGTAGTGGACTGATACTTACACACGGCTGGGACATCCCCTGTCCTCCTAGCCTCTTGGATACACTGATCCAAGAGATCCCCCTTACTCTGCTTCAGGTTGGCATAGTGATGCCTGACCTGCTCACCAGTTCGGGGTATGCCAGTGGCACTGGTGAGGTCACAGGTGAGACAGTCCCAGGCTTCCTCTTTGTATTGGAAACCGTGGTACTGGATCTCCAGCAGACTCTGGTCATGGTCTTTCACAAGGAGTCCTACCATGACTCTTGACTCCTGGATGCCTCAGCGCTGTGCCCGAAAGTGCACACCCTCTCCCATTCCAGACACAGTGTCTACAAGGGGAAGCTACATCCAGTTATGAGATGTATTCCCGCCTGTTGGGTTTAAATAGGGCCAGTTTCCAGCACTTTGCCATGACTGGACGGTTTTGAAAATGCTAAGCAATGGACAAACCTGCTTACCTAAGGCTGGCATTGCTTAAAGGGGTAGACAAATGGGCAAACTGACTTAGCTGACCTACACATTGCTTACACCTACTAAGCTGGGCTGTGCAATGCTTAGCATTGCTTAATATTTAATTTGCATTATAATTGCATTTTGGCATTGATTTATTATTCATTACATTATATATGTGTTTGGTATCCATGATTCATGTGTACATACACTGTATGGGATCCTTGTATATATTAGGGGAGTTCAACACTTTATTGCAATGACACCTCACTTCTGGGCTTAATGCAGTACTCAAGTTCACATATTTATGTCCTGTAGTAGGTTATATAATATAAAACTGTATATAGATTCCTTTCACATGTTCAGTTTGTATTTCCTATAGCGGGGATCTGTTTGGTGATACCTCAATCTTATGTACTGTTGTGATGGCTTAGTGGTTAACTACTGTGACTATAGTGTAGAGGGTCCTGGGTTCAAGACCTTCAAAGGCTGTTTATTTTGTTTCTGGCCAGAACAGCGACTGATGCATACAGAGTGATTAAGGCACTTTTAAGCAATTGTAAGCAGGTTTGCGCGAAGGTAAGCAATGCTAACCTTTGGTTAAATATGCTTACTGAGAGTTAGCTTCAGTATTGCTTAACCTGTGTGCGCATTGCTTACCCCTGTGCAAACGGGCTTAAACTCGCTTACTACTGCTTACATATGCTTACTCCTGCTTACTACTGCTTAAATATGCTTACTCTTACTGACTACTGTGTACTCCCACTTACCACCACAATAATTTAGACAATAATGTCTAATGGTTCTTGGAAAGGTGGCGGCTTTGGAAACTGTATGGATTTATCATTCATTACACATTTTACCTTTCATTTGTATCCCTGATTCATGTGTACATATACTGTATGGGGCACTTGTGATTATCTGTGGACTTTACAACATTATGACAGTGACACCTCACATCTGCATTTAATGCAGTACTCCAGTTCACAAATATATGTTATGTCATAGGTTATGCAACAAAATAAATTGATCATAAAGTGATTTTACATGGAAAATGGATTGTACTGGAGTGGGACTCAAACTGGGAATGATTGCTCGTAAGGTGAATGCTCTGCCTACCGCACTATTGCTGTACTGCTTCATTTGCATATATATTGCTTTTTCTCCTCTTGTGCCATTTAAGCTGCATTAACCATAGCTAATTGATGGGAAAACCCATGCACCTACAGTTAAATTTAATGTGTTTTATAAAAAAACACTTCTTTATATTTAATGTTTTAACTATTGCTCTTTTAAAGTTCGGGGGCTGTTGCTGGGGGTATGCAAACACCTATGAGGGGTCTCACTCATTCTTATTCATACACTGCTGTTCTTCATTGCAAGGGCATGTATATTCTGAGAGCTCTGCTCTGCTCTCAGACACACCCCCTGCACTCGTACATGCTCCGTGTCCGGTTAGGAGCTCAGGCAGCACGCCTTCATTGATTTGTATGGCGCACTGCCATCCTGCTCCTAAACAGCCGCTTCTGTGCAGGACTAAGTTTGTCCTGCATGAAAGCATAGTGAATCCAGGGGTTATACTTATGCATCAGTAGTTTGAGATTTTTTGAATAATGCTGGGAACTGTAATCATATTATTATTCCTTACTGAATGACTTTGTAATATATCATTTATTTCTTGTGTATATAAATAAAAGTACTGACCACCACCACCCAACCAACTACAACACAATAACAGAAGAGAGGGAGAGAGGAGACATCAGAACAACCTATTAACTACTTAAACAATAACCGACGATGTGGTGTGGTATATTGAAGATTTACCCATGGTTGGTGTGGTTTAATCACGATGGGTGAATCCCGAGTGATTAAACAAAGGCAACCATGGGTAAATCTTCATTATACGATGACCCCCCATTAATATTTAAAAATGTGCACGCTGATTGGTCAGCGTGCACGTTGTAAATCAGAGTTATAGTAATGGAAAAAGGTCCGGTCACCTGGACTTTTTCCATTACTATAACTCTTTTTTTTACAGCAACGGAGAACGCAAGATCTCCATTGCTTCACACTGTCTCGCTATGTTAAACGAGTTTAACATAGCAAGACAGTTTGTAAAAAGCAAAGGAGATCTTGCTTTCTCTGTTGCTTTTGCCCACAGCTCTGATGTACTGCAAAGGCATACGCATGCACAGTACATCAGAACTGCCACAGAATACCAAACAGCTGCAAAAGGGCAGCAAGGAGGCATTATACAATGCCATTATTTAAGAAAAGCAATTTTTTTTCTTAAATAATGTCATTGTATAATAGCAATAACCCACTTCTGGGTGTGGGTAATGCTGGATTTACCCACTGTTGGCTTTGTTTGGCCACTCGGGCTTCACCCTCATGACCAAACCATATCAACTGTGGGTAAATCCAGCATTACCCAAACCCAGGCGTGGGTTATTGCTATGATATACCACAACCACAGAGTTGGTTATTGCTATTATACAATGACATTATTTAAGAAAAAAAAAAAACTTAATTTTCTTAAATAATGTTTTTGTATAACAAAAGATTACTGTTCTTCCCCCGGTTGTGGTATACTGCTTCTTCATTTTGATGTACTGTGCATGTGTATGGGACTTGTGTTCCTACACATACTCAGTACATCAATGCTTTGAAATGGAAGCAACAGAGAAAAGAAAGTCTCCTTTTTCTCTTTTTTTTTTAATTGTAAAAAAAAAAAGTTTTGTGGCACTTTATATCAATGGAAAAAAGTCCATACAACCGGACCTTTTTCCGTTGGTATATTGTGAGATTTACAATGGGCACAGTGGTTGGGCTGAGCCAATCCGTGTGCACGTTTTCAAATATTAATAGGGAGTCATTGTATAATATGCAATTTATTATACCAACAAATCAGACCATGTCTTAGTGAAATATCCCGCAATAAGGCAATAATACTGCTCATCACCCCTCAGCCCAATCATTCAACACCAGTCCCATTACATGGCAGCAGCACATTACCTAAAATGTAAAGAAGTTAAAGTTAAAAAGGTCAAACAGTGAAGCAACTTCAAAACAGAAGATCAACCACTAGAAGGTTCTCACAGGTTTGAAAACATGCATTCCTATCACAAGTATACCATAACCAAAACACAAACTATTAATTGTATATCAACCACTATCTAAGCAGCAAAAGTAAATGAAAACGCCCATCAGCAACTATGCTATATGCCTTCATCCATAACATGTATATAAAAAGATCAGTAAGAATGCACACAGAGCACAAACATTTATGTGCATTTGCTATTAATATTCACGTTTTATAGATAAAGTTGCTACTTGGGAATAGAAGCCGAAGGCATATTTTATTTACTTACTTACCTAGAGTGCTATGTCACATATAATGAAATGGAATATGTCATAAACCAATTTTAAATATACAATATAGTCTTTTGTTTTTTAGTTTTATACTCTTTGTGACTGCTTTCTGGAGCTCTCTTTCATTTTGTCTCTTAAGTGATGCAGGGCTTCATCCCATGCCTTCAAGAAGAGGGAGAATTTTAATAGGGTAAATAAATGATGAAGCTTCTTTTATTATATCACATATTTTAATTCTATCAGTCAGAGTTATTTTAAATCTTGCTGGAAACAATAAGCTGACTTTGATGTCATTCTTCTTAAGTTATTTTATTAATGGCAAACAGGCTTTCCTTCTACTCATAACCTTTGTGGAATAATCACTATCAAAACTGATTATTTTGTCATCTATTTTTATTGAAGGATTTGACCAGGCTATTTTTAATACTAGATCTTTTTCCGTGCTGGCAATGAACCTCATAACTATAGAATGAGGAGGAGCATTTTTATTCTTTCATGGTGAAGCCAAGGATCCGTCAGCATTCTCTATACTAAACAATAGTGGTTCAGGTAAATTTAAGTTTTTGTGAAGCTAAGTTTTAAAAAAAATAATCATATTATCTCCGTCATCTATATTATCTCCTTTGTATTTCTCAACAATCCCACACATTCTTATATTTTTCTCCTCAGTCTATTTTCTAAATCATCTTTTTTTTCAGTAATCCAATTATTTTGTTTTTATAAAAAGTATAACTTCAGTGATTCTTCCTTCATGGTCAGATAGACCATTTTTTTCCATACTGGAAATTTGTTCGTTTTGATGTTTTGTAAGATTGCGTGCGTGGACAGGGGAGAGCCTCCCCTCACACTCCAAAGGTGTGTAGTGAGATCAGGCGTTCCATGACTGATCCCCTATGCCAGCTTGAGGCAAGAGTGGAGCAACTCACAGGTGTGCCTGCCCCTCCTATCCAGCCCACAGCACAGCCTCGGCCTGGGCTGTGAAGGTGCAGTGGTAACTGCCGATGGGTGGGGATCTCAGTTCCACTGTTGCCATCTGTGGGCTCATGGGCTTGCGATATCCAAACATCCATCCCCGTCAATTGTGTTTACCCACCACATGTGTCATACTCCACCCCTGTATGCATCTTGTTTGTCTTGTCTGTTAACCTCCCCAACCCACCTCCCCCAATATTCCTACTTCCTTTACCTCACATTCCACTCTTACCTGAAAAAAAGGGGCAATCTGTACCCGCAAAAAAATTACGCCCCATACATAGCTACCCATTTCGCACACATGTCTGCTGGACATGTAAACTGATAATTACAGTTGGCTGTACAACATACTTTGTTGTCCTCACTCCTCTCTCAGGGGTGGAAGGTTTCAAATCTCACTCGAAATTTCTAACAAATGCACAGCTGTTGCTGGTAAAGAATTGGGTAGCTATGAGCCTTCCCTACATCCTTCCTGCACATCCCAAGCTTGTTTTCCTACTGTCCTACCCTCTTTGTGCCCCCTTTTTCACCACTTTCCTATTTCCCCATTTTCTTTTCTTTAAAATAAATTAGCGCGAGTGTTAGCGGGAGTAAGCACTTTTAAGCAGTAGTCAGCGGGTATGCGCTTGTGTGCACTTAGCTAAGCATAGCTAAGCGTCGCGCAAACTCACGCAAACCCACTTAAAAGTGCCTTAGTCACTCTGTATGACAAGGCCTGTAGTCTGCTCATCAGTAAAATAAAATACCCCTGTCAGTCTCGAACCCCAGACCTTGGGCACATTAGACTGCATGAATTACCACTGAGCCACAGCAGATATACAATAACTTGGTACTGTAATAAATATATCATGCATTACTATGAGGGAATGTAAAGGGAAAATAGGAATGCCATAACACAAATCTTGTTCTATGGGTCTTTACCAGCAGGTTATGTGGAATGGTATGATATGACTGTGAAAAGGGAACCAGGCATTCTTGCAGGATATTATGTTACAGCAGTACTTTACAAACCCCACATGGTATAACAGCAGGAGAAACACTGGCCTTTCTGAATATGGCACACACCTGAATTAACAACTGTGAATGCTATACAGGGATGGCCCTGAGTCGTAAACATATGTTAGCTGTGCCCCTCTGACTCTGTGTGGAATGTAGTAACAGTAGGCAGACAAGTATGGAATCGCATGTAATGAATAATGTCAATAGGTGAGAGTAGACACTGCCTGCACGTCAGACAAGGTGTAGTAATACATATGTTCTGATTCCCTCAAAGTCTCAAATGAAATATGTCAGTAATATATTACAGGGCTATCTCACCTGTATGTACTTTTCCCTGAGGCTGTTCCAATATATACATGACAGTATCTGAGGCCTGGCAGAGGCAGAAACATACAGGCATATCGGCTCTTCTGCTGTTACACACTCTGAAAATAGCTTTCGAATGAGTTCCACAAGCTTGCCCTTTGTAGGGGTACAACACAGTAATATCCAAGGATGTAGCCATGCACTGCTAGCAACAAACTGTGACAATGCCACTGTTCCACTGACGAAAGGACTGGTGTGGTGCACAGACAAAGAATACTAGGCTGATCTCAGGCTACCATCTGGATATGTCCACAGGTGAGAGCTACACAGATAGACTACTTGCCTTCATAGACTAACAGGTACGCAGCAACCCTGTATGTTCAGCAAGGTAAACACCACACGATAATAAATAAAGCTCACTGCAGGCCTGCACCCCTACCCAAAAGTAACATATACCTGTGTAGTCAGGCACAACCAAGGATGTAGGTAGCTATACTCAGTACTGAAATATGTCCCCTTGTCTTGAGCAGCCTGTGCTAATGTCAACACAAACAACCCAACAACTGTTCTGAAGTGAGTAATTTACTAAGGACAGTATAGCAGTATAAACACACTGCATGTGCCTGATAATTGCAATTGGTAGTACAACATACATTGTTGTCCTCACCACTCTCTCAGGGGTTGAAGGTTTCAAATATCCCCCCAAATGTATTGCATATGCACAGCTGTTGCTGTTAAAGAAATGACCAGCTATGGATCTTCAATAGACCCATCCTGCACATCCTGAGCTGGTATCCCTACTGTATTCCCCTGTTTGTGGCCCCTTTTTCACCACTTTCCATGTCTGCATGGCAGGGCCCTTGTTCTGCTGAGCAAAAAAATAAAAGCTCTGTCAGTCTCAAACCCTGGACACACAATATTGCATGAAGTACCACTAACCCACAGCAGACATACAGCAAGCTGGTGCTGTAATAAATATATCATGTATTACAATGTGTGACTGTAAACTGAACAGAGTAATTTCAAAACACAAATCTTGTCTGGTGAATCTTTATCAGCAGTTATTGTGGAATTGTATGACATGACTGTGATAAGAGAGCCAGCCATTCTAGCAGGACATTATGTTACAGTATTACTTTACAAACACCACACACTATCACACCAGGATAAACACTGACATATTCGAATAGGGCAGAGGCCATGCATCCCAACTATGAACGCTTTACAGGGATGTCCCTGATTCATAAGCAAATCCTAGATGTGTCCCTGTGAAACCCTCTGAAAAATACACGTTATGCAGAAAGTTGGGGAAGTACATGTAATGGAAAATGTCAATAAGGAACAGTAGACACCGCCTGCACATCACAAAAGGTGGATTAATACATATGCTCTCATTCTCTCACAGTCTCAGGTTAATGTCTGTAATATATTACAGGTGTACCTCACTTACATGTACCAGTCCCTGAAGTAGTTCAATTATAAACCTGAGTGTATGAGACGCCTGGAAGACGCAGACACACACAGGCATATCATTGATTCTGCTGTTACACACTCTGCAGATAGATTTGGAAGGAGTTACACAAGCATACCCTTATGTAGGAGTACAACATATACATATAGGTTAATAGATTCATAGGCAGGTACTAGGCTTTCGGCCCTAGGGCCCATACAAGCCTAGCCAAAAAATGTACCCTGGCTTTCGCCACCCAAGAAAATTATTTTCCTGTGCCCCTGTCGAGCAGAGCCACAGAAGTGATCCCTGGGGTGAATTTCCCATTTCCCATCCAATCATCAAGATTTTTCTTGAAGAGTGCTAATGAGGAGCTCTGTTTGACATAGATATGTAGTCTGTTCCAGAGTATGGGAAGTCTCTGGGACAGGAATCTATCCCTCCAGCATGTTCTGTTTATTGTGGTGACAAGGTTAAGGTCCCTAGAGCATGTAGCTCAGAGAGATTGGGATTTCTTTACGTGGAGCATGTCCAACAGCTCTGGTTTTGACATAGCTTTGTATGTTAGGCAGAGATCGCCCCTGAGTAGGCGATATGCGATGGAGTAAAGCTGTAGTTTTTTGAGACGGTCTGCATAGGGCATATGTTTGAGGCCAGTAATCATCTTTGTGAGGTATTTCTGTGGTCTTTCCAGTTGTTGTAGATGTCTTGTGAGATACATACCAAAAGGGGCATTGTACTCTATAATGGGTCTAATGAGTGATGAGTAGAGGGGAACAATGACCTCTTTTTTTCTGGATGAGAATCCTTTTGTGATATTTCCTGACCACTGTGGTTTTGTGATTATCAAAGGAGAGACTACTGTCCACCTGTGTCCCAAGGTCTCTTATCACATTTTCGGCATTAAGTAGACTACCAGCTATGTGGTAGTTCATGGGTACAGAGTTTTTACCAAAGGGGATGACAATACACTTTTTGGCATTGAGCTTCAGGCCATGGCTTTGACACCAGGTATCTATCTCATTGAGGCCCTTTTGTAGTTTGTTCACATTGTTAGGAGTTTCGATTTTGGCTCCTAGTTTGCAGTCATCTGCAAACTTTGTTAGCCAAAGACCTTCTGTGTTGGCCTGCACTTCAGAGAAGTAGATACCAAACAGGAGAGGACCCAGGACTGAACCCGGATGTAGCCATGTATTGCTAGCAAACAAGTGTGACAATGATAGTTTTGCAGTGCTGGAAATACTGGTGTGGTGCACAGACAAAGAAAACTAGGCTAACCCCTGGCTATCATCTGCATATGTACAC
>NC_056729.1:385553466-385581101 GCF_019279795.1 Protopterus annectens
CCTGTCTGGCACACATTATTATTGTTGACTGACCACAAGATGCATGTTGATCATGGCTCATGTTACTACACCACATCCAGTTACACTGACCACAGAAGTACATATAGCAGTTATTGCATAGCACCGTAATGTTGTGTGTGTGTGTGTGTGTGTGTGTGTGTGTGTGTGTGTGTGTGTGTGTGTGTGTGTGTGTGCAAATATATGCACCCAGAGCTTGTAACACTTGCACAACATTGTTCTGTCGTTGTACATATTGTGTCCCAGGGTGAAGACAATCACTCAACAACTACACACAAGCATCAAGTACATGTATACTGTTATTAACAAGGGCTGTCTATACTTGCACTGCATGTTCTTGTACAACATATATTCTGCATGCTAACACTTGTGAGGTGATAATTTTCCTTGTGATACTGTCACCCACCCTCAAACACTATTGTGTATGTGTTGGATTGCAGGTGTGTGTGTGTTTGTATCTGCTGCACTGAGGAGTGTAGTTGTGTTCATGTGTGCATGTGTGCATGTGTGCATGTGTTCATGTGTGCATGTGTGCATGTGTGCATGTGTGCATGTGTTCATGTGTGCATGTGTGCATGTGTGCAGGTGTGCTAACATCATGTACACATTGTAAACTGTGTTTCCTGTCTTCCTCTCACAGGTTCTGAAGTTGCTCTGTTTGAGTGCAGCAGGGAACCTGAAGCCACTGCTGGAGATAGTGATAATGATGATACATGTGTAATGGCACAGGGAGGTGTGACAGGGTCTGTCGTTGGTCAGCCAATTGACACTACACAGCATTCAACCCCATCTATGCGCACAGTCGTCCTGCCAATACATCCATTGTCACCAATGTCCTTAGCTGAGGGACAGCATATGTTAGGCATGGACCAGGATAGTGTGGTATCATTGGCACATGCATCCCCCCACAGCAGCCATGCCCAGATTCCTGAAATGGTACCACACAGGCAGATGTCCAGGGGTTCTTGTGGCAGCATCCGTGGTCGTAATGCCCCTGTCAAACGTGCCCACAGAGGTCTTTCAACCTCATCTATGTTCCAGGCTGTAATGCAGGCACAGGCACATATGGAATGGTACACCAGACAGGGTCTGAGGGAGCATAGAGCACATCACACTGCTATGAATGACACTATGCGTGATATTGCGGCTGCTATCTGTAATTTCACAGAGGTCATTGATAGACATTGGGGGGACATATTAGATGTCATCCACAACTACATGTCCATGAGCCAGGACAGTGCAGGACGGTTGAGGCATCGATGTGGACGTATGCCAGCAACATCATCAGCTGGCAGTCATCGCAGATGACAACAAACCCACAGCTGCTCCCATAGTGCCAGTACCAGCCCCAGCAATGCTGGGTCTGTGCTGTCATTAGTCCATCCTAGAAGACCACGTGCACGTGGCTCTGGCCAGTCCCAGCAGGGACATGTGTCCAGTCAACAACCCACTGCCTCTGATGACAGTACCTAGTCTGGCCTAGTACCTGATACTGTCCGTAGCACCCCTGCCAGGCACAGGTACCATGTCCATGGCCAGAGACAGTGATCTGTACGACCTGGCAGGTACAGTCTGTAGCTGTCCACAAACTCCCGTATATGGCAGCCACATGGTGGAACTGTGTGCATACATATATACACACACACATAATGCTAACACCTAGGGCTAACACATACACACACACATCACATCAACATTGCCCCATGTTGTACTGTTGTCCCTCACTAACACACACACACATACATGTTGATTGGATGTGTCAATGGCAGACTCTGTCAAACCCAGTACACACCCTGTGCATATGATAAAACTGTGCCACCTCCTGTCATCTGTAACATTGATGCAGGAACAGGCTACGAAAACAGGAACACATCCACAATAAGTTTGAAAGTTCTTTAATTCTGGTACCTCGGCCTTCGCCTTCTCCTGGAATACATTTTACTGCAACAAACACCACCCTTTTTATATCATACTTAATTGAATTATTAAACACATTAACTCACTAATGCTCATTATTGCTGCACCATTATGGACTGCATCTTAAAACATTTCTTTTTAAATAAAGCTGCAACATCTCCAAGTGATTCTTCAATTACATCTTGAAACTATTTGCAAATATGACAAAATGATTTGAAATTTTTATATAAATACATTCATACAACGTCCTTCATATTTAATTAAACATACTTACAAAATACTCTAATAAATTATCTTGTTTTTACAAATATTTTAAACTTCATATTAAATGCCTTCTTAAACATTTTAAACATTTTGAATGTTTATAAACATTGCTAATCAGTTATACTCTGAGAGATATGTGGAAACTTTATATTAAATTTCCAAATTTAAATTTCCAAATTTAAACCATGAGGAAACAGGGTTTTATAGTTGAAAATAAACCTGGTTTCCATTTGCAATAATTTTTCACGAAACACATCTTTGTTCCCCAGCATAATAGGTCTGCCTAGTGCACAAAATATGAACCCCTCTGGAACCCCCCCGTGTACCTCACTAAAATGTTTCCCTACCGGACTCTCCAATCTTTTATGTTTTATGTCACCTAAATGTTCTAGAATCCTAAGCTTCAGCTTTCTAGTTGTTTGTCCTATATACCACTTCTTTTGTGTACATCCACATCCAATAATGTACACCACACCTGTGGAATTGCAGTCATAATATTCAAGCGCCCTGTATATTACACCATTGATTTTAATACCATCCAAATTTTTTACCCTGCAACAAACCTTACATCTTCCACATTTATATGTACCCTTTTTGATATTACCTCTGGATGTGCTTTTCTTTCTGAAGCTCAAGATTTCCTTCAAGTTAGAGTATCTGCTATATGAGAAGGTAACTTTCGAAGGAAAAAGATTGCCTAATCTGTCATCATGACTGATAATGGGCCAGAATCTCGACACTGCGTCCCTCAACGTCTCAGAAAATTGAGAATATCTGGTGTAATATACAGGGCGCTTGAATATTATGACTGCAATTCCACAGGTGTGGTGTACATTATTGGATGTGGATGTTCCAGTTGGATATGAAGTTTAAAATATTTGTAAAAACAAGATAATTTATTAGAGTATTTTGTAAGTATGTTTAATTAAATATGAAGGACATTGTATGAATGTATTTATATAAAAATTTCAAATCATTTTGTCATATTTGCAAATAGTTTCAAGATGTAATTGAAGAATTACTTGGAGATGTTGCAGCTTTATTTAAAAAGAAATGTTTTAAGATGCAGTCCATAATGGTGCAGCAATAATGAGCATTAGTGAGTTAATGTGTTTAATAATTCAATTAAGCATGATATAAAAAGGGTGGTGTTTGTTGCAGTAAAATGTATTCCAGGAGAAGGCGAAGGCCGAGGTACCAGAATTAAAGAACTTTCAAACTTATTGTGGATGTGTTCCTGTTTTCGTAGAATTTAAAATAGTGGTGTTTTGAAGGAGTGGAGGTGTTGTATTTTCATGCAGGAACAGGCTAGCATGGTGCTGATGCACAGGGCAACTACATAGCACTGTAGTAATATTATCATGTTGTTAACAGTAGAGTGTAATGATATCGTTGTGGGTATATCCGAGCAGGCATGATGCATTAACACTATGATTGTCATTGTAGTTTTGTATACACCAGTGTTAATTCCCACAGTGTATTGTCTGCACATGTGCCACATGGCTGTTGTGTGTAGCTGTGCCTGCATGTGTTGGAGAGTGGACAGTACATGTGTGATGTTTGCAGCACAGAGTTGCAGGTGTACATTTGTGAACAAGGTGGAGTTGCATTCTCTGCATGTAGTTGCATATTGCACACATGGGAAGGGTGACATGCACCATCTGACACAGTATTCATACATTGTAGTTCTTATTGGTGGCCAGTATGCATTGTACTACACATATGTTTCACCTAGGGTCACATGTATATATGACATGTTTTGACACTATGCTGTGGGTGATACGGTTTCTAACTGTCAATGGTCTGCATTCTGGTCGTATACACATCCTACATAGCCTGACTTTAAGTGGTTGTTACATGGTGTCTCCTCAACCGATACACAGATGTAGGAAACCCGGTGTCAGTGATATCCCTTCAGTACTACACTATACCAGTAGCCATCCACACATCCCTGGGAACAATACTGTTTGGCATATAGCAGTCTCACGTACATGCCAACACACTAGGGATATGTCCATCCACGACTGCAAATGCATACAGTGGCCTACAATGCATTCTACACATGACACACCTATCCACCACAAGGTTATCATACAGACAAATACCTGTTGTCCAAGCCATGCTGTATTGCTATAATGCAACTGTAGCATCGTCATCAGCATGTACATAACATAGTATTCCAACAGTGCCATGTAGGTGGTAGCACCCATCATGTAGAACGGGTAATGGTGTGTACATACGGACAAGTGTTATCTTGTCTATCCTTTGATATTCACATTTCCAAAGGTATTCTGCAGTCCCTCGGTGTATCACATAAGCAAGAAGGTGTCTGTATGCATATCGATGACAGTTGCCATACACCTACACTGGATGTCCATTACTCACCGACTTTGCTGTGTTTGAACATGTCTGACATATACCCCAGACATGAACCCTCACCCACATTAATCTATCAAAGCTGTCATGAGTGTGTGTCACACAGTTGGCCTAGGACACAGATCACTGCAGTAGCCTGCATTGTCACCAACATACATGTATGGCCTAAGGTCTGGGAAGCAGCGGCACACGCTGGCAAAGGTAACAACTGTATTTATATATGAGGCAGGCTTCACACATAGGAACTATTGAAGGTCACAGGTACATATATGTATTTGGCACACACATACCTGATGTGTGCATTGAAATTACTGTTATACTAATATGTCATACAATAATAAAAGCAAACCCACAACACATTGACAAACTGTGTGACACACACACAAATGGCATTTGCAGGATTCAAACCACTACCTGAATATGTTATGAAATTACAGACATACACATTAACATGACACGCTATATGTTTTACTGGGGATGTCTTTATCAAATGCTGTATTTCTATGAGTCTGACTCCATTAGAGTTGAAAAAGATGTATTTACCACTTTTGAAGTATTTTCAAGGTCTCCGAAAGTAGCACTCCTCTCAAAAGTGATTACACAGTACCACGCACATTCAGCAATTGCAGGATTCAAAACCCTACCTAACTATGTTCTCAGAATACAGACATATGCATTAACACCACGTGCTATATGCTTTACTGGCCTTTTTATTTCCACACCTACATTTGTATGCTGCTGACATCATCAGAGCTGCCAAAGAGGAATATACCTATATTGAGGTGTTTCCATATTCTACAAAAGGCACATACATCTTCCACAAAGTCACATAGACTCAGCAAGATTCAAACCCCTACCTAACTATGTTATGACACTAAAGACATACGCATTAACATGATGTGTTATATGCTTTACTGACTTTCTTATTTCCACACCTATATTTGTAGGATGCTGACATCATCAGAGCTGCCAAAGGGGATCCAACTCTTTTGAGGTTTTTGCATCATCTCCAAAAAGCACTTTACTCTCAAAGTCAGTCACTTAAATGAAGACAGCCACACACACTCACACAGCAATATTCAAACCCCTACCTAACTATGTTCTCAGAATACAGACATATGCATTAACACAACGTGCTATATGCTTTACTGGCCTTCTTATTTCCACACCTACATCTGTATGCTGCTGACATCATCAGAGCTGCCAAAGAGGAATATACCTATATTGAGGTGTTTTCATATTCTACAAAAGGCACATTTACCTTCCATGAAGGCACACAAACACATACATCCCACACACACTCAGCAACTGCAGGATTCAAACCCCTACCTAACTATGTTATGACACAAGAGACATATGCATTAACATGACGTGCTATATGCTTTACTGGCTTTCTCATTTCCACACCTACATCTGTATGCTGCTGACATCATCAGAGCTGCCAAAGAGGAATATACCTCTATTGAGGTGTTTCCATATTCTACAAAAGGTACATTCACCTTCCATGAAGTCACACACACACACACACACACACTCAGCAATTGCAGGATTGGAACCCCTATTTGGCTATATCATGATATTAGAGACATATGCATTAACATGACATGCTATAGGCTTTACTGGCTTTTTTGTTTCCACACCTACATCTGTATGCTGCTGACATCATCAGAGCTGCCAAAGAGGAATATACCTATATTGAGGTGTTTCAATATTCTACAAAAGGCACATTTATCTTCCATAAAGTCACACAGACACATACACCCCCCACACACACTGAAGGATTCAAACCCCTACCTAACGATGTTTTGACACTAGAGACATACGCATTAACATGACGCACTACATGCTTTACGGACTTTTTTTATTTCCACACCTATATTTGTAGGATGCTGACATCATCAGAGCTGCCAAAGAGGAATATACCTATATTGAGGTGTTTCAATACTCTCCAAAAAGCACATTCACTTTCCATGAAGTCACACAGACACATACACCCTCCACACTGCAGGATTCAAACTCCTACCTAACTATGGTATGCCACTAGAAACATACACATTAATGCAAAATGCTATATGCTTTACTGTGTGTATTCTTTACACTGCTATATATGTAGTACACTGACATCATCAGACTACACATGGTAATGGGTGTGCAGTTCATGTTATGAAATCCCAAGACTGCACCATGGGTGACAGCAGGTGTTGACAGCATGTATAGGACAACACTGGTTTCTCCCACTGGTAGGTGCTGGTGTGCATGAGCTGAGACGTACCTCCCTGGACTACATGAAAAGAGACATAGAGGAGCTCTCTGATCATGTAGCCCAGGCTGGTATGACCCGCACCTTGAGTAGCATCTTGCCCTCACCAAGAATGATGGCACAGTATGAAGACAAAAGTATCAGTTTCAACAATTTCCTACAGTATTGTTGTCATTCAAAGGGGATCCAGTGTCTGTGAGCCTGGGATAGAATGCTCGACAAGCCTCTTTGCTTCACTAGGGATGGCTTGCACCTGTCACCCTTAGGGTTTCGTATAACGGCCAAGGCTCTTGGCACTCCCATAGTGTCTTTTTTAGGCAAGGCTCAAAGGACAAACCCACCTCCATAGACAACCCAAGGATAACTATAACTAAGAGTAGTGCTACTGAATGCCAGACATCTAAACCGCAACATGCACGCACTCGAGCCTCTCCTCAGTATGTAGACAATCGATGTCTGTGCAGTAACATAAACCTGGTTCAAGGCCCCCAAGAGCACCACAGCACTACCAGGTTATAACTCATACCATGCTTTTTGGGCCCAAACATCGGACTGAAGCACAAAAGGAGGGGGAGTATGTATATTCATCAAACATACCTACACCTCCAGGTTAGTGGCACTGCACGAAGCATCGGAAACCATCCATGTGCAACTAACAGAGGGCATAACTGCCTTTCAGTTTGTAGGCTGCTACAGATCACACTCCCTTTTACAGGAACCCCACTTGGCATTCCTGGGAACAATGGAGAATATGACGTTCTCACCTAACACCATGATATTGGGTGACTTCAACTACCCAAACATTGACTGGGTAAACTACTCAATGCCAAACACCGTCGCACAACGATTCCTTGCATTTATAAACTCTACCGCTATGGAACAACTGGTCACCATTCACACAAGAGGGGCCAACATATTGGACCTGGTCATCACCAACATGGGGACTCTATGTTCCACAGCAGAGGTAAACCCCTCATTGGTAAGATCAGACCATAAAGAAATTTCCAATGACATCCGTATCCCATCTCCACCCCCAGCCAGGGAGACCACTGTACCACATTTCTCAAAAGCTAACTTCACACTTCTCAAGACTGAGGTGGAATCCTTCAAAGACCCCAGGCCAGAGGATAATACTGGTCAATCCGCAGAATCCTTTACAAACACATTCTATGAGCACCTGAAGGAATGCATGGATTGTGCTATCCCAAATGGAAACAAGACTCACTCCTCCAAATACAGGAGACCTGTATGGTGGACCCCGGCCATAGGTAAGCTATACAACTGAAGGAGGAAGCTACTACATGGTAGAGCAAACTCCCAAAAAGGGAAGGCATCTCTGATCAGTATTAGCATGAAACTACGATCCATCCTAAAATCATCAAAGGCCAGCTTCGAAAGACAAATTGCCCTAGACACTAAGGTTAATCACAAGGCCTTCTTTAGTTATGTGAGGAATATGGGTGGAAACACCCAGATATGCTCTGAATTGATGCATAATGGTACAAAATATACCGAACATACAGACATAGCCAACATCCTGGCACACAGGTTCAGTGCTAACTTCTCCCCCCTTCCCCCAAAGGGACAATTGGCTATCCCAACAGAATGTGACCTCCCTGACATCACAGATGCACAGGTGAAAGCTGCCTTCTCTGAAGAAAAAAACACAGCATCTATGGGACAGGACAGTGTCTCAGGCTGTGACTTACACAAGCTCAAAGAAGAACTGAACCCTCACATGAAGTCACTGTTACAACATAGCCGTACTACAGGATATGCACCCAAGGAATGGTGTACAGCTACCGTGGTCCCACTCCACAAAGGTGGCGCCACAACGGACACTGGGAACTATCGGCCCATAAGCCTGAGTAGTGTGGTCTGTACAGCTATGGAGCGTATTACCATGGAAGTCATAAACAAAGACATTGCGAACCTCCAGACACTGGACCCTACCCAATTTGCCTTTGTTGATGGCAGATCTTGCCTCTTACACCTATTTGATTTCTTTTAAACAGGTACCAAAGCCGTAGATGAGGGCAAGGTAGTCCACATAGCCTACCTGGACATCACCAAACCCTTCGACACAATACACCACTCGGCCATCATAAATAAGCTTACCGGCTTAAATATCAACCCCTATGTCACAAGATGGGTTGCAAACTGGCTCAGGGATACAACCCACATGTTCAGGATTGCAGGTGCCACGTCCAAATCCAAAACAGTTACAAGTGGTGTCCGACAAGCCTCACTTCTGGGACCTCTCTTATTTGGTATATACTTCCCTGAGGTACAGGCTAACATGGGGGACTATGGCTGACAGAGTTCCCAGATGACTGCAAACTGGGAGACATAATCGACTCTCTGGCTGACACATGCATCCTCGAAAAGGTTCTCATGGAGATGGATGCTTGGTGACAGAGGCACGCCCTCAAGGTAAATGCTAACAAGTGCATAGTCATCCCCTTTGGGAAAAACAAAGTGCCCACAAATTACCACATAGGTGGTGATCCATTAAGTATGGCAGAAGTAATTAGGGATTTGTGGAGACATGTAGATAGTAATCTCTTCTTTGATAATCATGTTGCCAAAGTGGTTAGTAAGACTTTCTATATAGCCCACATTATCATGAAAGTGTTTGCATCTGAATCAAGAGAGGTCATTGTGCCCCTGTACTCATCACTCATCAGGCCCATGATTGTCTACAATGCCCCGTTTGGGATGTACCTTACTCAACACCTGCAGCAACTGGTGAGACCACAAAAGTACCTCAACAAGGGGATCATGGGCCTGAAACAAATGTCCTATGCAGCTCGACTACAGAAACCCCACCTGTACTCAGTTGCTTACCACATACTCAGAGGCAATCTATGCCTCATGTACACAGCCATGTCTAACCCAGAATTAATGGACATGCTCCACCTGAGGAAATCCAAATCCATTAGAGCTACATGCTCCAGGGACATAGACCTCAGCACAACAATTAATAGGACATGCTGCAGGGGCAGACCCTTTCCCAGAGTCTACCCTCACTCTGGCATTGAATCCAAATTCATGTTAGACATAGCCCCTCGTTGACCCTCTTCAAGCAATATCTGGTCGCATGGATGGGAAATTGCAGATTGACAGAGGCACAGAAAACTAATCTTAAAGGGTGACCTTCTGTGACCTGCTATACAGAGGCACAGTAGGCTAATCTTATAGGGAGGTGAAAGCCAAATACACTCTGGCTAGGCTTAGAAATGCCATAGGGCATATAGCCTAATATCTACCTATGAACCTATGTACACGAGTCTCAGCTTGTGTGATCTATCTGAGTACCAGTTGCAAATCCGTCATATGACAATACATATTTATGCACAGAGTGTCGGGTTTGTGCATACAACATGTCTGTGGGATATTGGATAAGGGCTATTCAAGGTCTATGTGGGATGTGTGTAGCTCATTTCAGTGATGTATGTCCTGGCTGTCTGACTTGCGAACAGTGTAGCTGTTTGCCAAACATGATCTGCCCATGCACATACCAAAGGTGGTAGTGTTGTGTGTGTGTGTGTGTGGGCTTCCAATCGCTCTGTTTATGACTTTAATCATGATGGACCCCATGTCCTTGCAGATCAGACATCATAGAGATATACGACTATAGTTCCCATGGTCTGTTGTGCACCAACACTTCTGCAGTGTGGCATGTGTTGCTGGAACACATTCAACATTAACATATTCTGTAGAGAGGGTATAGCTCAGCAGACTGTTCAGGTGCAGGCTCTGTATGTTCTGCAGTTCACTTGTGAGACATATAGGGAAACAATGTGATCCCATTAATGCCATGTTATGTGCCTGGGAAGGAGCTGTTTACCCATTCTATATGTGATATCTCCTGGTATGATAGGGCCTTCTGTCAGTGGGATCATGCCATGTTGGTTCACTAGGGGCAGCTTGCACCTGTCACCCCTGGCCTTTCAAATACTGCCTATGGCACTTTGCACCACAATATTGCCTTTTGTAGGCAAGCCACAGTAGACACAACCACCTCCATAGACAATACAAGGTAACTGACACTACCAGTGATGCTGCTCCATGCCAGACATCTACACCTGTACATGCATGCACTCAAGGATCTCTACAGTATGGGGTATATCAATATCTGTGCAGTCACAGGAACCTGGGTCAAGTGTCCTGAAAGCACACCAGCACTACCAGGGTACACTTCATACAATTATATATGTCTACATTAACCAGGACACACCTGGAAAGGAGGGGGAGTATCCATATACAGCAAAGATACACAAACCTCCAGGTGAGTAGCAATGCACAAAACATCGGATACCATCCATGTGTTGCTTACAGTGGGCTACACTGCCTTTCAGGTAATGGCCTGCTACAGACCACACTCACAAATGGAGGGACCACACTTGCCTTTCCGGTGAACACTGGCAGATATTTGGGTCTCTGCAACCAAATTATGGTGGGTGACATCAAGTAGCCAAACATTGAATGTATATACTACTCAAGGCCCAAAATCATCACACAATGATTACTCAAGTATGTCACCTGACATACTATGGAACAAGTGGTCACCACCACCACATTGGGTCTCTATGTTACACACCTGAGGTATATCCCTCATTGGTAAGGTCAAAACATACATTTATCTCACTGTACAACCATATCCGTTCCACACACCCAGTCTAGGTACTCTCAGTGAGGTACCTCTGAGAAGCAGATGTTACACTTCTCTGAACCAAGGTGGTTTTCTTCAGAACCCCCAGCTCAGTGTCAACTACAACTCAGACCACAGTATCCTTTAGATACACATTGTATGGACACCTACAGGAATGCTTGGATCATGCTGTCCCTCATGTATCCAAGAGTCAGTCCTGTAAAGGCAGGTGACCTGTGTGGTGGACCCCGGACATACATACACTATGCAACAACAGGTGGAGGCTACTACATGATAGAGCAGTATCCCACAAAACGAAGGCATCTCTGATCAGTACTAGCGGCTAGTTACAATCAGTCATAATATGATCTAAGGCCTGCTTCAACAGTATGAATGCACAATACACTAATGACAATAACAAGGCCTTCTTTAGTTATGTCAGGTACCTGGGTGGCAGCTCCCACATATGCTATGTTGTAGTGTATCATTACCACAACATACACTGAGCCCACAGACATTGTCAACATGCTGGCAGACAGGCTCAGTGCATACTTTTCCTACCATTCCACAAGTGTAGGAATGTCCATCCCAACGGAGTGTATCCTCCCTGACATCACAGATGTACATGTGAGAGCTGCCCTCTACAAAGCAATAACACAGCAGCAATGGGACCACTACGTGACCCAGGCTGTGTCTCATGCAGAATTTATGACAGACATAAGCGTCACATGACGTCAATATTCAATATCAGACATACTACAGGATATGTCCCCAAGGAATGTCATACAGCAACAGTAGTGCCACTCAACAAAGGTGTTGCCACATGGGACAATGGACACTATCACCCTATAAGCCTGACTAGCCTGTTCTGCAAAGCTATGGAGAGTATCATCATGGAAGCCATACACAGACATCATCAACCTCCAAACACCATACACAATTCACCTTTGTTAAGGGCACCACATGCCTCTTGCACCTGGTCAACCTCTTTAAAACAGTTAACAGGGCCATAGACATAGGGAAGGTAGTTGACACAGCCTACCTGTACCTACCACAAGCCTTTGACACAATAGCCCACTCGGACATCTTACATACACTCACCAGCTCACCATATCAACACATATGTCACAAGATGGATTGCAACCTGGATTAGGGTTAGCACACACATGGCTGGGATTGCAGACGCCATATCAGGGTATACACCAGTTACATGTGGCATCCCACAAGGCTCAGTTATGTGACCTCTCTTGTTCCATATATATTTCTCTGAGGTACAGGCTAACACAGGAGGACTGTGGATGACCAAGGTGGCAGATGACTGTATACTGTGTGCCATCATCGACTCTCCAGCTGACACAAGTATCCTCCTATGAGGGATCACAGGAATGTTTAACTGGTGCCAGAGCCATAGCATACAGCTAAATGCCATGAAATGCATAGTCATCACCTTTGGGAATGGCAAAGTGTAAACAGATTAACACATAGATGGCAATCCATTACGTACAGAAGGTGTACTTAGGGATTTGTGGACAAAAGTAGATATTCATCTCTCCTTTGGACATGCTGGTGTGAATGACCTGAGACGTACCTCCCTGGACTACATGAAAAGAGACATACAGGAGCCGGTATGACCCTGACCTTGAGTAGCATCTTACCATCACCAAAAATGATGCCACAATATGAAGACAAGATGATCAATTTCAACAATTGGCTTAAGTACTGGTGTCATTCAAAGGGGATCCAATGCCTGCCAGCCTGGGATGACATGCTCGACAAGCCATGCTGCTTCACTAGGGACGGCTTGCACCTGTCACCCCTGGGCTTTCGGATATTGGTGAAGGCTCTTGCTACTCCCATAGTGCCTTTTTTATGCAAGGCTCAAAAGACAAACCCACCTCCATAGGTAACACAAGGGAAAAGAAAATAAGGGTAATGCTACTCAACGCCAGAAGTTGTAACCTCAAGATGCATGCACTCAAAACCCTCCTCAGCATGGAGAACATCGATGTCTGAGCAGTGACTGAGACCTGGTTCAAGGCTCCTGAGAGCACCCCAGCACTACCAGGCTATACCTCATACCATACTTTTCGGCCACAAAACTCAGACTGAACCACAAAAGGAGGGGGAGCATCAATTTCTGTCAAAGATACCCACACCTCCAGGTTGATAGCACAGCACAAAGCATCAGAGACTATCCATGTGCAACTAACAGTGGGTAAAACTGCCTCCCAGTTTATAACCTGCTACAGACCACCTGCCCAAACCCAGGAACCCCACTCGGCCTCCCTGAGAACATTGGAAAATATGACGGTCTCTCCAAACACCATTATATTGGGGGACTTCAACTACCCAAACATAGACTTGGAGCATTACTGTAGCTCCAACACCCTAGCCCAAAGGTTCCTAGAATTTATAAACTCAAATGCTATGGAACAACTAGTCACCACTCCCACAAGAGGGGAAAAGATACTGGACCTGATCATCACCAACATGGGGAACTTATTCTCCAGACCGGAAGTGTATCCCTCACTGGTGAGAGCTGACCATAAGTTAATCTCAATGTATATCCACATCCCATCCCCACCCCCTGCCCAGAAAACAACAGTAAAAAAGCTTTCTAAAGCAAACTTCACAGTCCTCCAAACCAAGGTGGAATCCTTCAAAGCCCCCAGGCCTGTGGAAAATATGGCCCAGACTGCAGAATCCTTTATAAATGCCTTCTATGATCACCTACAGGGATGCATGGATCATTGAATCCCAAATAAAACCAAGGGCCAATCCCCCAAAGGCAGGTGTCCTGTCTGGTGGACCCCAGCCATAAACAAACTATACAATAGAAGGAGAAAGCTACTGCATGATAGAGCAAACTCCCTAAAAGGGAAGGCATCTGTAATCAGTATTAGCAAGAGACTACGGGCACTCATGAAATCATCTAAGGCCAGTTTCAAGAAACTACTGCACAGGACACTAAAGGTAATCACAAGGCTTTCTTTAGTTATGTTAGGAACCTGGGTGGAAACTCCCAGATATGCTCTGAGTTAGTCCAAAATGACAGAACATACACTGATCCTACACACATTGACAATATCCTGGCTGACAGGTTCAGCGCAAATTTCTCCCACCCCTCCCCCCCAAAAGAGCAATTATGTATGCAACAGCAGAGTGCTGCCCCACTGACATATCAGATGCTCAGGTAAGAGCCGCCCTCTCCAAAGCAAAAATCACAGCATCAATGGGACCAGACGGTGTCCCAGGCTGCATCCTACATGAACTCCAAAAAGAGCTGAGCCCCAACATAAAGATAATGTTCATTCTTAGCCTTACTACAGGATATGTACCCAAAGAATGGCATACAGCAACAGTGGTCCCTCTCCACAAAGGTGGCACCTCAACAGATCCTGGAAACTATCACCCCATAAGCCTGACCAGCTTGGTCTTATTGGCTATGGAGAGGATCATCATGGAAATCATAAATAGGGACATTGCGGACCTACAGTCACTGGATCCTACCCAGTTTGGCTTTGTTAAGGGCAGATCATGCCTCTTAAACTTGGTTGATTTCTTTGAAACAGTCACCAAGGCCATTGACGAGGGGAAGGTGGTCCATACAGCCTACCTGGACCTAGCAAAAGCCTTCGATACAATACCCCACTCAGGCATCATAGATAAGCTTTCCAGCTTAAATATAAATCCCTATGTCACTAGATGGGTTGCAAACTGGCATAAGGACAGAACCCACATGGTCAGAATTGCTGAAGCCATGTCTGACTCCAAACCAGTTACAAGTGGCATCCCACAAGGCTCAGTCCTTCAACCTCTCTTGTTCGGTATATATTTCTCAGAGGTACAGGCCAATACAGGCAGACTGTGGCTGACCAAGTTCGCAGATGACTGCAAACTGGGCGCCATAATCGACTCTCCAGCTGACACAAGCATCCTCCAAAAGGGTCTCATAGAAACAGATAACTGGTGTCAGACCCATGGCCTCAAGCTAAATGCCAAAATGTGTATAGTCATCCCCTTTGGCAAAAACAAAGTACACACAAATTACCACATAGGTGGTAAGCCATTAAGCACAGAAGAAGTAATTAGAGACCTGGGGACCCAAGTTGATAGCAATCTATCTTTTGATAACCACGTGGCCAAAGTAGTTAGGAAAACCTTCTATATAACCCACCTAATCATGAAGGGATTCACATCCAGATCAGGGGAGGTCATTGTGCTTCTGTACTGATCCCTCATCAGGGCCATAATTGAATACAATGCCCCTTTTAGGATGTACCTTACCTGACACCTGCAGCAACTGGAAAGACCCCAGAAGTACCTCACCAAGAGGATCAAAGGGCTCAAACAGATTCCATATACTGCCCGGCTAAAGAAACTCCAGCTCTACTCAGTTGCATACTGCCTGCTAATAGGCGATCTGTGCCTGACGTATAAAGCCATGTCCAACTCAGAATTAATGGACATGCTGCACCTCATAAAATCCAAATCCCATCGAGCTACATGCTTGAGGGACTTGAACCTCAGCATGGAAATAAATAGAACATGCTGGAGGGACAGATTCATAACCCAGAGGCTCCCTTCACTCTGGAAGTGAATCCTAGTCCAAGTTAGGCAAAGTCCCTCACTGACTCTCTTCAAGAGGAATCTTGACGAGTGGATGGGAGACCATATGTTTACCCCAGGTATCAATTCTGTGTCACTGTTAGACAGAGGCACAGTTAACTAACCTCGAATAAGGGCATATTAAAACTCACTTGAAAATGGGTGGCAAAAGCCAAACACACTCTGGCTAGGCTTACAAATGCCCTAGGGCAGATAGCCTAGTATGAACCTATGAATCTATGAACATTGACAAAGTGTTTATGCAGGCCTTCTATATATCCCACCTTATCCATAAAGGTTTCACTTATGAAGCAAGTGAAATGTTTGTGCACCTGTACTCATCAGGACCATACTTGGGTGCAATGCACCATTTTGGATGTACCTTACCCGACACCTGCAGCTAATTTACTGACCACAAAGGTACCTCACCCAACAGGAGAGACTTACAGATGGCCTACAAACTTCAGCTACAGACACTCAAGATGTACTCAGTTGCTTAATGCCTACCCAGATGCAATCTGTGACTGCTGTATACAGCCCTGTACAAGCAAGACATATTGGTCATGCTCCACCTCAGGATATCTGTTTCCCTTACAGCTACACGATACAGGGATGTCAAACTCGGCACAGGAGTACTACTACATGCAGCAGGGCCAGATTCATATCACAGGGGCTACACTCACTGTGGAACATACTCACACTACACATTAGGTGGAGACACTCACTGACCCTCTTCAGTGGAGGTCTCAATGAGGGTATGGGTGATCATTCATTTACCCATGGGATGTCTTCTGTGTCCCTGCTAGACAGAGGCACAATACACTAACCGTACAACAGCTATCTTGTGTGACCTACTATTCCAAGGCACAATATAGTAGTCTACAGGGTGGTGAAAGCCAAGCACAGTCTGGATAGCATTATGAATGCCCTATGGCTGATACCTACTATCAAGCAATGACACTATGTACCTATGATACTGTTTGGTGTGCACATTGTTTATTGTTGATACTGACTGCAGGTTTGTTATCTTCTTTGCTTTCCTACTTTCTATGTACAACATATGTATCTGTAGTACATATGTAATTATGACTGACTTCCAATATGTTCTATATATGTCTGTTATCTTATAAGTATGTGCACAAGCCAGGACTGTTGGCTTATGAGGGATTCCTGGGTTAACACATGAACCACCAGATATGTCTGGCACCCTGCTGCACGCACACATGGCCTAAGTGTGTGAGCATGCTCAGTTTGCCCTTTCAGTGTTTTGTTGCCTCACATTTTTCTCATTTATTTAAGTCTGTGGGCATGCCCAGTATAACCTGTCAGTATGTTGCTGTCTGGGGTCCAATACATTTGTTAACATGTGTGAACACGTACATTATTAACATGTATAGTATGTGTGTTGTACATCAAGTTATATTTATAATCCAGGGCCCACATGTGTGTCATAACTCAACATGAATTATGCTGTGCCTGCAGGGTTTCCTTGAGACACTTTGCATAGACTTATCAACATGTCTTCCTACAAGCTGATCAATGAAATACTGTCATGATTTAGTGGTTCAGTACTTAGACTGTAGTGTATGGTATCTTGGGTTCAAGGCCTGTCACTGCTTCAAATTCTCCTATTGTGCAGATTAGACTCCTTAAGGTCAAGTAAAGCATATTTGTGTATATTTACCTGCTTTTGCTCAAATATGGCCATCTTTGACCAGACTTGCTCAACATTTGTCAAAATTGATGAATAGTGGCCAATATTGCTGAAAATTGTCCAAAGTTGTGGCAGTTAATGTGTATGATTGTGTTTACATATTATTATATAGTGGCAAAGCTGTTTAGCACTGCCTTATATTGGTTAACAAAATGCAATCATGCCTCAGGTGGTGCTGCAGGGCTGCCTATGTCACATGCAATTCGTACACTCCCTATACATGTTTGGGAACAGGGAGTGTCAACTTAGTCATCCCTTTTACTATATGTGCGGGTCAGGAAGTGGTATCATTTCCAGGGCTCCTACTGAGCCAGTGTATGTGCTATGCGTTGCTTCTTTGCCAAGGCCAAAGCATACTGGGCATGCCTCCTTCTGCCTACTGGGGCAGGCTCAGGTTGTTCCTCCTCCGAGTCATGGTCTGCTTGTGATGGCCTTGGCATTGGTGGAGGGCTGTGTGGCCCATGCCTATACTGATCCTGCTGCATCTGTTTTCACAGGATCATGTTATGTAGCATTGCACATACCATGACAATTTGGGTACATGTAGTTGGTGAGTACTGCAAGGCTCCACCAGATGTGTCCAGGCACCGGAACTGTGACTTGAACAGCCCATTACACACTCGATTACATTTCGTGTTTGTGCATGTGCCTCATTATGGCATTCCTGTTCAGGTGTGTGTGCATTTCTGATGGGTGTCATCAGCCACAGCTCAAGTGCATATCCAGCATCCCCCACTAGGTGACCATGAGGAATGTCCCCATTGGCAAATGTCTAGTACAGCTGTGTCAGATGCCAGATATGGGAATCATGGTAGCTTCCAGGGCAGCCAGCACACACATTCATTATTATGCCTGGGCATCACACACAACCTGGCAGTTGATGGAGGGGAAGCCCTTGCGGTTAATGTAGGCCCTACCCCGCTCACCAGCTGGTGCTTTGATACGTATATGCGTGCAGTCTATTGCATCCACTACCTCAGGGTATTCTGCTATTTGCTGGAAAAGATGCATATTTCTGGCCAATATCTCACAGGAATTCGGGAAATATACATGATCACCGACATGTGCTGACATGGCATCCAGGAACTGGTGCAGTACCCTGGATGCTGATGCCTGTGATATCCCCATCATATCACCAGTTGGTCTCTGGAAAGTACCTGCTGATAGTATTCATAGGCCAACACATACCTTGGTTTCCATTGGAACGGGTTCCCCTCTGTTGGTTCTGTGTGTGAGGTGTGGCCTGCACAGCTCAACAATTTGCTGCAAGAGGTCTCTGTCCACTCTATAGTGCGCCACTATCTCCAGCTCATGTAGCCCCTGGTAGGTTACCCTGGGCCTGTACACTCTTCTCCGTCTCCGCACTGGGTGTTGATCAGCAGCATTACCATTGTCACCACCCTCAGCATATTGCATATGTCACCTTATGACAGCAATGGCAGCCCCTAACATTTTTTTGTCTCAGTACAGCTTTTTCAGTATTCACTTCTTTTAGCTGACTGCAGTGCTGCAGTGTGTCTGAGCAATACATGGTAAAAAGTTGTTTGCAGAGTTTTAAGTGCTGGGCTGGACTGGGCTAGTGTACTGCCTGTGTAATTGCTTGATTCTGATTGTTTCCACCTGCTAGCTCTGCTGATTCTCCCTGGTTAACTTCCTACTGTTTGTTGTGCTTCCTTTTCCCTTCCTATTTCCACAAGGAGAAGTGCCGTGCACACAAGCGCACATATGCGCACACAAGCTTACATGGCCCAACACTTGCTAATTCCTGCTTAAACGCATGCACACAGGTACAAACGCGCATGCACAAATGTCAACAGTCTTAATGACACTTACTCCAGCTTAAACGTGTGCACACAGTGTTACTCTGTTCTACAGGCACCCACACATGCGCAAACACATTCTAAACACTTTTATAAGAAAGTTTAGTAATATTTATTCACTGCATACATCTTTCATTTCTTAACTTTACCTAGGATACCTGCTGACACACCTCTTCCATTGATGAGTACCTGACAGCAGACACATGCCACTCTGCTCCAATGAACATGCATTCTTTAATATTTGCCCCCCTCGTGATGTCACCTATCTTCTACTCTGTTGCTCCCCTTATCTTAAGTCTTACACTCCACTGACTGTGCTCATTTGCTATGTAAACTTGTGATTCACTATCCTTACCCTCATTTGCATAGGATTGCCTAGTAATGCTTGGTTACATCTCTTGAACTGAGTTCCCCCCTTGGCAACCTCTACTCGGTAGCCATGTTGTCTTCAGCCTGCCATTCACTTGCATTGTATATTATGATATCTTATAAAATGCCTATTTGTGGCTTTTATTTTCTTATTTTATGATTTTTATAGCACACCCCATTTGCGCGGCGCTGCGCTAAGCTTGAACCTCGCCGATCGAAGAAAAAAAATTATTTTTATTTTTTGCATCTGGGAAATTTGCCAATGGCTGTATATTTGGTCATTGGCATGCTTCCTCAACCATATACAACCTTTATTTGGAGCTGTCACAGCTCCATTGTGCTATTTGCAGAACAGTACTCAGTTGTCAACTGAGTACATTTCTGCAAATAACACGGCTCCTACTTGGACAGATTTGTGCTTCCTGGATTGCAAATTTACCTCATTTGCATGCCTTTCAGCTGCAAGTGAGGTAATTTGCATATCCAAGCCCTGTCCGTGTAGGAGCAGTTTAAGAGGCTGTTTGCAATGCTGTTCCTGGATCGCTCATCGGACATGTTGGCTGCATGGAGTCTTACTCTACACTTAGACTCTGTGCAAGCCTTCATGAATCCGGCCATGTATCATCAAACAATGAACACTTCTCTTCCACTCTCCGTATACCCTAAATCTAGATCAAACATAGTTTGCATAATGGTACAGTTAGAGAACGTTTTTTTTTATATCATAATGTGTTGGGTTAAGGATAGGCACATGGATAGGGTTAAGGTAAGCATATGTGAGTAAGGTTGTACAGGCGGGGTTAGACATTATCCCTGGGAATCATGAAGATTGCGCCATGCGCCAGAGTAGCATCGGCGATCTAGCACTAAATATGGCTGTTGAGCGATTCAGGTAAGAGCTGTTTCCACGTGCACTACCAGCATACACCAGAGCTGCACAGCTCCCGGTGCATGTATGCTAATTACCCCGTAAGCAGCAGTGTAGCATGCAAATGAAGGTATATAGCGATGCATGAAGTTGTGTAGGCGTAGCATAAGCATGTAGAAATGTAAACCAAAAAAAAACAGTTTACATTTTGTCAAACATAAAATTGGAGCCATGAAAGCGGACCAAACTTACGTATTATAATGTTAATATATGCCAATGGTTAAATATATAGCCAATGGCATAAAACAACATGCACAACATATAAAAAATAACATTTAATTTCATGGCCACACCAATGCAAAGTAAAACCGCAGTGCATTGGTATGCAAACGGGATCATAAGGAAAATATATTTAGTTGTCATAAAACTGCAATGTAATGTAATTCATGATATCCCCATAATAGTCAATGGCATGCATGCTACACCACAACCATTGAGCAAGTGTTGCTAAGGGTCTGTGACATTGTTCCGTGCAACAACTAGGAATTAGCAGTCAATGCCATGCAAATGAGTCAAGTAATACTGAATCGCAAATGCCCCACCGGCGTTCGGATGTACCATGCGGTGTAGTGTTACAACACAGAGGAGTGGCCTGGAGGTAAACATGACATCAAGAGAGGGGTGCACCACCATAGCTATAAGCACATTGGATCATTGCTAGTCCATGCTGCGTGTTGCTAAGCAAAGCCGCAGGATAGGGGTGTGGAAGTAGCCACAGCTTTGCTTAGCTGAGAGCACACAAGGTAACTGAAAGTTCATGTGAACATGGATGAAAAAGCACACGAAACCCGGTAAACGGATGTGCGCTGCGTGCACCACAGCTGAAACAGGAAGGAAATGGGAAGACAATAAGGAAATGCTGCAGCATGATAATTGGAGTACAAATGAGTAATTAGCACCTAGAAACTCACAGTGGGCCATAGACAACAGCTAACACGGCTGCTAGCAGCTACCTGTAGAACAGGAAAGGGGAGGTGCCCTACAGCAAAGAAAAGAGAACTGTCACAGCAGAACAAAGCAAACTTGCTGTAGATCAGCTACATAACACATTTCCCAACACAATCCTGAGTTGTGGAAGCACAAAACAAGAAAGGCGGCAGCTGAATGCATGCCTGACAATGGGAGGTAAATCGGGATGAAAATAGAAGTAAAGGGCAATAGATGAATCATGGCAGACAAGCGTAAGTCAACACCAAAGGCTCCACAATAGCAGTACCTGCTGTAAAACCAATAATTAAGAAACCCTGCAGCTGGAATAACACAAACACACCCAATTACACCAGCATCATCCATTGCACTATAAGGTGTGAAAGCCCCACACAGACAGTTGTGTATTCCCAGACTCTCTGCACCATTGGTGTATACAGACGGGGAACTTTTAATATGTATATGTTAGGGGCTGCCATAGCTTTGATTCACCAGCATGTGTTGGAGACTGACAGTGGTGTGGAGGATGATGCTGACAACCATCTCATGCACCAGAGGAGGAGATGAGTGTTCAGACCCAGGGTAACCTACCAGGGGCTAGCATGATCCAGAGATAGTAGAGCATTACAGGGTGGACATGGACATCATACAGCAACTTGTTGAGCTGTACTGGCTATACCTCAGAGCCAGAAGTAACAGAGGGGAACCCATCCCAGTGGACACGAAGGTATGTGTAAGATTGAGAATGCTAGCCACAGGTACCTTCCAAAGGCCAACTGGGGATATCATGGGGATCTCACAGGCATCAGCATCCAGGGTACTCCACCAGTTCCTGGATGCCATGTTACCACATGCCAATGAGCACATATACTTCCCCCAAATGCAGGAGGAGTTGGCCAGCAATATGCGTCTCTTCCACCATGTGGCAGACTACCCAGAGGTACTGGGTGCAATAGACTGCACACGCATACACATCAAGTCACCACCCAGTGAGCACGGTAGGCACTACATAAGCCACAAGGGATTCCCCTCCATCAACTGCCAGGTCATGTGCAATGTCCAGGGCATTATCATGGATGTGTGTGCTGGCAGTCCTGGAAGCTATCACGACTCCCATATCTGGCATGCCTCACAGCTGTATCAGGTATTTGCCAGGGGGAACATCTCACATGGCCACCTGATGGGGGATGCTGGCTATGCACTGGAACCATGGATGATGACTCCAATCAGAAATGCACACACAGCCATGCAAGAACACCATAATGAGGCACACGCAGAAACCAAAATCATCATAGAGCACGTGTTTGGGATGCTAAAATCATGGTTCCTTTGCTTGGACATATCTGGTGGAGCCTTACAGTACTCTCCAGGAACATGTGCCCACATCTTCATAGTATGTGCCATGCTACACAATATGATCCTGCATATACAGCTGCAGCAGGGACAGAATGGTGAAGGCCCTCACAGCCCACCACCATTGCCAAGGGACCCACAGGCACAGGGGACTCAGACCACGAGCACCCTGTGCTAGCCCCAGTAGGCAGATGGAGGCATGCCTAGTATGCCCATGCCTTGGCAAAGTGGGAATGTATAGCACACAAACTGACAGTGTAGGCACTCATGGACTGACACCCTTTTCCACCTGCACACAAAGCAAACATGGATGGCACACACACACATGACCACCTGTAAATTGTCATGTATAGGTGGTCTACTGTGTGCATCCTACATAGGTAGCCCTTAACTATTGTACACACAACCACCATTGGCACAAGGTAAGTCAATACCTGAACAGTAAATTAAGCTATCAGCATGTGTCCATACTGTATGTACAGGTTCATAGATACATAGGTAGGTACATGCCCAACTGCTGAGGCTACTCATAAGCATAGGCAAAATGTGTCTGCTGTCTCCACCACATCGATCAACTAACTGTCCCTCTGTGGAGCAGAGCCACTTGCGGGATCCCTGGGGTGTAGCTACCATTTACCACCCACTCTGCAAGGATTCCCGGAGTGTCAGTGAGGGGCTTTGTATAATGTAATCAAGGATGTAGTTCCAAATAATGGGGAGTATCCCTGACAGGAATCTTCACAGATGTGTACATGTTACATAGTATACCTTAAACACAACTTGCATATATAGGTAGTTCTCCACAGAATAATAAACATGTGGAACACACAACCGCTGAAATGTGCGTTAATCACCCTTGCACTACCAGTGCCTGCTCTGAGAGGTAAGATATCACTGCCAAGTTTAGAACACGCAAACATGTACACATTCATTACAATAACATACCACTAAACTACCTGAGATGTACCAATGGCAGTCGTGTATACTGACAGGATAAAACACAAAAGGTAGGATTGTGTTGAAATAGGACAAGCCGGCATGTACACAATGAAAGGTGTATGTTTTATATCTATATATATATATATATATATATATACAATTATATATATATATATATATATATATATATATATATATATATATATATATATATATATATATATATAAAATGTAGAGAGAGAGATATGTCGATATATGGGGATATACATATATATGTAGATATATAGATAGGTTAACAACATCTACATAACCATGGAGGTACATATAAATGGGATACCTACCACATACCGACTGCTTTACATACCGATGTGCATAATCCCGAGGCTTAAGGTCCGAAAGAGTACCGAAACACCAGATGCACGAGGTGTAATCTCACTATGTTAATGGACAGTTAGTCAGTGCTTCTGGTGTTGCGGTTTGGGTAGGTTACTGTGTGTACATGTGTTTCTTAGGGCTGTAGTATGTGTAAGTGTGTGTTCTGTGTGTGGTGTGTGTTCTTGGGGGACTGTAATGTGTGGTTGTGGGTTAGCTTTGTGCTTTTGTTTGCACGACCTAGGGTGTAGAATATTAAAGTAGGGAGTGGTGTGGGGGGTTAAGACACCGACATGGGGGTGTAGGGAGGCTTGGCCACCTGCTCATACGTAGTGTAGGATGGTTTGTTTGGATGTGTTGGGTAGCAGTGTGTCTGTGTGTGCATGTGTGTGTTCCATGTTCATGCTACCTTCGCGAGTTACTGTTGATGTCGGTAATGTGGGGTATGGGAGTCTGGTCCCTGTACTGTGTGCATCAGAACACTGTGGTTTTGGAATTCCGTAGGTCTCCCGTATACAGCGGTTGAAGTGTTCACATATGTGTATAACATAGACCATAGCAATCACACATTCCACCACTACCAACCTTTATGAACAAAGGATTTAGAAAGTATATGCCTATACACCATTACAAATATGTGCTATGGACATGAGACAATGATAGTGTTACCACCTGTCCCACTTTGTGAGGGACACTCCCTCTTTGGGCGGTTGTGTCCTGACCAAATATATTAAACATGGGAAATGTCCTGGGATTGTAGGACATAATTATGTCCCATATGTACTGTAATAGTTGCATACAATAGTTATTTCTGTATCTAAAATACCTACATGGTACAGGAAACAGGATAAGCAACTAAACTGCTACAAGAATAAGCTTATAATTAGGCAAGAAAGGAAAGTTCTATCCCTTGTACTGACCATGGGTTTGTGTCAGCCTGCAAAATCAGATGTGTGTCCAGAAAAGGACCCACTATGGCCATATGAAAAGGTGGCAATCCTAGCCAAAGAGGGTCAGTCACCAACACAACTATGATGACTGCAAATACCTATGACAGAAATACACAGCTATCATGTAGCAACACGTTATTACATTCAGATGTATTACCGAAGGAATTCAAGGACTAACATCACCTGCATGCTATACAGGAACCATATAACAGTGCCTTAATGAATCAGCCTACAATTACCATTGTACTAGTCTACAAAAGGATAGGTGTTCAATAGGGATGAAACCCTCACGCATATAGCGATTATGTATAAAAGCAGTTCCTACACACCTGCATCTGCTAAGCACACCCACCAACTTCACCCCCACACCCAAACATATTACAATACAAACTGTAATAACATCATAAATCATTCACACACTGTACAACATCTGCAAAAGCCTTAACATACCTTGTCAGAGACACACTAACATGGCCCTATGTGAAATAGCTGCTGTTATACAATGGAGCTGCTGCTGATGTAATAGGGTTTGTTTGCACTAATCCCGTTTCAGAGGGTTGTGCGTACACCGCAATGTGTTAGCAATTAGTGAGTAACAGCATAGTATGCTACACTTGTACACCAAATCAAGGATGTCTGGTGAGCACACTGTACACCACATAACAGTTCATGCATAGCCATATGGCCTTGAGCTGGCCAAACATCCTTGACAGACTTAAACATCTGCAGAAGTATCAGGTACAAACAAACCCTGCATAAGTAGCACTGTTCCGAAATATAACAGATGTACTCACATGTAGAACTAAATTTTCTAGCCATTACACACAGTCCACGGAGTCATGAACCTAATATATCTCTGTGTGTCTCCATATAGCTGTTGAAATATATCGCAATAACACATCTAGGCAATCTCCCTCGAAAGTAAAGCAAACGGACAACGCCAAAAAGGAGTACTCACTTATACACCATTGTTGCCATGGTGTCGGCTAATGGAGTAGCTGCACAGCTGATGTGCATCCAATTAACTTCTTTGGTACAGCAATTGGTAGACAGGATTCCACGATACCGATATGTAACTAGAAAAGGATGTGTTATCATACATTCAAACAATCATCCGTATATACCAGTGGAACGTTACAAAGAACATTGAAACACAAACCAAAAAGGATTGAATCAACAGTTAACGACACCTTGGGTTACTAATAAGGTATGTAGAACAGTCAGTATGTCTGTCTATGTAGTACTATTCTGTAGTATTTAAAGTGCACGCAATCCATATAGTGGAAACAGTTATCTTGTAGTGATGTATTGTTGAGCATAGTAACGCTTGTAGTATTTGTGTGTACTGCTGTAGGTCACAAGGCAAACACCGCATACACCACAAGGGATGCTATATAAGGTCTTTGAACAGAAATACTCCTCACCAGCCGACGTCAGTGGTAGAACTGGTCCAACAAGTATGTGCTATAACAGGGGATAGTATATGTTGATATATTGTAACTGTAGCCATATGTATGGGTGTAATACAGAGAATAACATGTGGAAGGTTGGGCTACTGCGCAAGTATGTTTTGCATTGTGGGATATTGTGCCAGTAACTGTGTAATGTACAGTATTGTAGGCAGATATGTATTACAAGCTATATAGCATTAGTGTAATGTTAGGCAAACATTAGTTATGTCAATTGGCATTTACAATACACAATAACAGGATACATATGTCTTTTTGTGAGCCGACAGTTTTTCAGCATGATAGCAAAGTAAAATGGAAGAGCTATTTAACTATCCATACACATAAGACATGCAACATGTGCAAAGGTAGGTACTAGGCTGTCTTACCAAGGGTATCTGTAAGCCTAGCTAGTGTGTGTTGGCTTTCGCCATGCCCATAGATTGGTTCCCTGTGCCTCTGAACGGCAGAGCCAATAGTTCCCTGTGCCTCTGTCCAGCAGAGCCACTGCAGTGATCCTGGGCAAGGGCGCCCGCAGGCAGGTGCAAGGGGGTGCACTTGCACCCCCCTGGAATCCGGTGAGTTAATCTTTTGATTTAAAAAAAAAAAAAGTTTTTTTTTTTTTTTTTTTTTATAAGGCATTCTTCTTTAAGAAGCCCAGTCGCAGGTGTGCTGACATCATCGTAGCGAAGTTTGGGTAATGACAGTGTGGGACACG